>NC_037675.1:105189070-105403440 GCF_003255815.1 Theropithecus gelada | reverse complement strand
AAAAAAAAAAAAAAAAAAAAAAAAAAAAAAAAAAATTAGCTGGGCGTGGTGGATGACACCTGTGGTTCCAGCTACTCACAAGACCGGGGTAGGAGGATCCCTTGAACCTGGGAGGTGGAGGTTGCAGTGAGCTGTTTTCATGCCATTGTACTTCTGCCTGGGCGACAGATCCTGTCTGAAAAAAAAAGAGGGCAAATGTTTACTGAGTACTTTTAAGTTTTCTCTAGCAACCATGAGGCTTCTTAGCAGACAAGATTCAGTCAGAAAAGGATCACAATTACCCTATGACTCTGAGGCAGAATGCTTGTGCCCTTCATGCTGAGAATAGCTAGGTGGTAATTGCAAAATCTATTAGGTTAATATGGACAGAGAGAAAATAGTTTGCTTTTCTTAGAAATTAAAGTTTAGCTGGTGTGGTGGCTCACGGCTGTAATCCCAGTACTTTGGGAGACCGAGGTAGGTGGATCACCTGAGGTCAGGAGTTTGAGATCAACCTGACCAACATGATGAAACCTCGTCTCCACTAAAAATACAAAGAAATTAGCCAGGCATGGTGGTACCTGTAATCCCTGCTACTCGGGAGGCTGAGGCAGGAGAATCACTTGAACCCGGAAGGCAGAGGTTGTGGTGAGTCGAGATTGCGCCATTGCACTCCTGCCTGGGCAACAAGAGCGAAACTTGGTTTCAAAAAAAAAAAAAGACATTAGAGTTGACCTTCTCTGTGCAGTACTTTCTGTTTTCCAGACTTGACTCAGAACCAGAATAAGGTCCACTTCACGCAGTGTTCTGTCAGTCAGCTGAAAAGCCCTTCTTGTGGTCTCTACCTGGATGGCACCTTCCATCTTGTATGAAATACCCCTCCCCTTCCTGTGCTTTATTCCTCTTTGTAGTACTTAACTAGTTTTTGAGACAGAGTCTCACTCTGTCACCCAGGCTGGAGTGCACTGGCGTGATCTTGGCTCACTGCAGCCTCCGCCTCCTGGGTTCAAGCGATTCTCGTGCCTCAGCCTCCCAAGCAGCTGGGACCACAGGCGTGTGCCACCATGCCCAGCTAGTTTTTTGTATTTTTAGTAGAGATGGAGTTTCACCATGTTGGTCAGGCTGGTCTTGAATGCCTGGCCTCAAGTGATCCGCCCTCCTCGGCCTCCCAAAGTGCTGGGATTACAGGTGTGAGCTACTGCGCCCGGCCAGTTCCTCTTTGTAGTACTTATGTCGGCCTGGTGTTTATTTGTGGAAGCACCATGAAAGCAGTTTTGTTTTCTTTTCCCACTGCAGTATCCTTGGCACTTAGGACATTGTGGGTCTCTGGTAGGCATTTAATATGTACTTGCTTACTGAATGAACTCAGCACGCCTTTAGGATGCATCATTTATGTGCTGGGTCAGCCATTGCTTCTGGTGAGCTCACATTGTCGAGAACAATCATGTAGCTAAAAAATGCCATTCCAAAAGATAAAAGTCAGGATACAAGGTGCAGCAGAGTACAGTAACAGAGAGCTTTTCTCAACCTCAGGATGTTGGGAAGTTTCACAGAGGAGGCGACATTTGAGTGGGGTTTGGAAGATTGAGGAAGAGGGAGTGATGGTGCTGGGGAAGGACTTTTAGGTAGAAGGATTTTATTTTATTTTATTTTTATTTATTTTTTTGAGATGGAGTCTCGCTCTGTCACCCAGGCTGGAGTGCAGTAGTGCGAGCTTGTCTCACTATAACCTCCGCCTCCCGGGTTCAATCGAGTCTCATGCCTCAGCCTCTCCAGGAGCTGGGATTATAGGTGTGCACAACCACACCTGGCTAATTTTTGTATTTTGGTAGAAACAGGGTTTCACCATTGTTGGCCAGGCTGGTCTCGAACTCCTGACGTCAGGTGATCCACTCGCTTCGGCCTCCCAAAGTGCTGGGATTACAGGCATGAGCCACTGCGCCTGGCCAGGTAGAAGGATTGACATTCAGAATGTTGAGGTCTGAATCAGCATGGTGTGTTAAGGGAAGTTGCCTAGGATATGAGGCCAAAGGAGGTAAGAGGAAGGGGACAAGGCTGGAAAAGTGGTAGAAGCCAGGTGTGAGGGAAGTGTATTACCTGCATAAGAATTTGAACCTGGTCCTGAGAAAGATATGAAAATATTGAAAGATTATTTTTGAGTTAAAATATGAGTTACCATTTTAGCAATTTCTAAGTGCACAGTTCTGTGGCATTAAGTACACATTGTTGAGCAACCATTATCAACATCTATCTCCAGAACATTTTCATCTACATCTTCTCAAGCTGAAACTACTGTTGATGGATCTTTTTTTTTCCTTTTTCTTTTTGGAGACATAATCTCACTCTGTCACCCAGGCTGGAGTGCAATGGCACGGTCTCGGCTCACTGCAGCCGCCACCTCCCAGGTTCAAGCGATTCTCGTGCCTCATCCTCCCAAGTAGCTGGGACTACAGGTGCCCATCACCATGCCCAGCTAATTTTTGTATTTTTAGTAGAGACAGAGTTTCGCCGTGTTGGCCAGGCTGGTCTCAAACTCCTGACCTCAGGTGATCCCCACACCCCCCCCCACCTTGGCCTCCCAAAGTGCTGGGATGCTGGGATTATAGGCATGGGCCACCATGCCCAGCTGGTGGATCTTAAGCTGAGATGTAAAGTGCTCCAATTTAAGTTAAAATTGATACCTTTAAGTGTTTGGAGTTGAGGAGAGTAGTCCCTTACAATAGTCAAGGCAGAAAAGGGTCTCTGAGGGATCAAAATAGTTGTCAAGGAACTTGGCGTTGAAACTGAATTCAGTTTGTAGACTTCCTCTATCCTTCACATAACTTTTATTCTTTTTTTTTTTTTTTTTTTTTTTTTTTTGAGACGGAGTCTCGCTCTGTCGCCCAGGCTGGAGTGCAGTGGCCGGATCTCAGCTCACTGCAAGCTCCGCCATGGCGGGTTTACGCCATTCTCCTGCCTCAGCCTCCCAAGTAGCTGGGACTACAGGCGCCCGCCACCTCGCCCGGCTAGTTTTTTGTCTTTTTAGTAGAGACGGGGTTTCACCGTGTTAGCCAGGATGGTCTCGATCTCCTGACCTCGTGATCCACCCGTCTCGGCCTCCCAAAGTGCTGGGATAACAGGCTTGAGCCACCGCGCCCGGCCAACTTTTATTCTTACATGTTACACAGTTCTAATTTACTAGGCTTCTAAGCCATTAGAAGCTGCATCTGAGGTTGCTAGAGGGGTAGTCGTTGGCAGACAGACTGGAGAGTGCGGTCTCAGGCTGGAAATCATACAGAGGTATAATAGCTTCAGGCACAGCCTGAGGTTGAGGTCTGAGGGTGGGCAGCCTGACCTTAGTCAACCCAACTATAGTCACAATTACAGATGAGAAATTACACATAGGGTAGTAGTTAAAGTTCCTCATGATGACTGAGTCATCAAGAAAAGAGTAAATAATATCAGTGATGTAGACAGCAACTGGATACATTTTAGATGAGCTGTGTGCAATAGAAACATAACTTTTTTTTTTTCAAGAAATAGGGTCTTGCTTTGCTGCCCAGGCTGGAATGCAGTGACAGACTTACTATAACTTTAAACTCCTGGGCTCAAAAAATCCTCCTACCTCAGCCTCCTGAGTAGCTGGGACTACAGGTGCACACCACCATCCCTGGCTAATTTTTGTTGTTGTTTTTTTGAGATGGATTCTTGCTCTGTCACCCAGGCTGGAGTACAGTGGCATGGGCTCGACTCACTGCAACCTCCGCCTCCCAGGTTCAAGCGATTCTCCTGCCTCAGCCTCCCAAGTAGCTGGGACTACAGCCATGTGTCACCACACATGGCTAATTTTTGTACTTTTAGTAGAGACGGAGTTTCACCATGTTGGCCAGGTTGGTCTTGAACTCCTGTCCTCAAGTGATCCACCCGCCTTGGCCTCCCAAAGTGCTGGGATTATAGGCATGAGCCACCGTGCCCGGCCACAATTTAAAATTTTCTAGGAGCCACTTTAAAAAGGCAAAAGAGGCTGAGCATGGTGGCTCATGCCTATAATCCCAGCACTTTGGGAGACCGAGGCGGGTGGATCACTTGAGGTCAGGAGTTAGAGACTAGCCTGGCCAACATGGGGAAACCCTGTCTGTACTAATACAAAAATTAGCCGAGTGTGGTGACAGATGCCTGTAATGCCAGCTACTGGGGAGGCTGAGGCACGAGAATTACTTGAACCTGGGAGGCAGAGAGTGCTGGGAGCTGAGATCGCACCACTACACTCCAGCCTGGGTGACAGAGTGAGACTCTGCCTCAAAAAAAAAAAAAAAAAAAAAGTAAAAGAATGATGTTGAAATTATGTTTAACTCATGTAAAAAATATGACTTGAGGCCGGGCATAGTGTCTCATGCCTGTAATCTCAGCACTTTGGGAGGCTGAGGTGGGCAGATCATGAGGTCAGGGGATCGAGACCATCCTGGCTAACACAGTGAAACCCCATCTCTACTAAAAATACAAAACATTAGCCAGGTGTGGTGGTGGGTGCCTATAGTCCCAGCTACTTGGCAGGCCGAGGCAGGAGACTCACTTGAACTTGGGAGGCAGAGGTTGCGGTGAGCCAAGATCATGCCGTTGCATTCCAACCTGGGCGACAGATTGAGACTTCATCTTAATAAAAAAAGAAAAAAAAAATTGCTTGAGTATGTAGTTAATATTAAAACATCATTAGTGGGGTAGTTTACATTCTTTTTTTTTATACTAAGTCTCTCAAATTTTAGAACATATTTTACATATATGTCACAACTCAGTTTGGCTTAACCACACCCCAGATTCTCAATAGCCGTGTGTGCCAGTGGCCATCATATGCACAACACAATTTCAGATTTTGCCTGAGATGGAAGGGTTAACCCAGCCATTCAGAGAATGCTGCCATTCATAAGAATTAATTCCTTAAGGATTATAGATGGCTGGGGTTTTATTATAGTAGTTTTCAGTTATGAATACTTGGTTTGTATGTTTGGAAAACTATTGGGAGGCAGTAAAGAGTATAGATTTTGGAACAGACTATCTGGGTTTGAATCTCAACACTGTCTTTTCCTAGCCATGTAATCTTGGGTGAGTTACTTAATTTCTCTGTGTCTCAGTTTCCTCATCTATAAAATGGAGGTCATAGTAGTACCTACCTCCTTAGGTTTTACGAGTTTTAAATGAGTTGTTACATAAAAAGAACCTATAAGAGGCTGGGCATGGTGGTTCATGCCTATAATCCCAGAACTTTGGGAGGCTGAGGTTGGGAGGTCACCTGAGGTCGGGAGTTCAAGGCCAGCCAGGCCAACTTGGTGAAACCCCATCTCTACTAAAAATATAAAAATTGGCTGGTTGTGGTGGTGTGTGCCTGTAATCCCAGGCTTGAGCCACCGCGCCCGGCTGAGACTTTATTTCAAAAAAATAAATAAATAAAATAAAAATACGGTCCAGGGCAGTGGCTCACACCTGTAATCCCAGCACTTTGGGAGGCCAAGGCGGGTGGATCACGAGGTCAGGAGATCAAGACCATCCTGGCTAACACGGTGAAACCCCATCTCTACTAAAAATACAAAAAAATTAGCTGGGTGTGGTGGCAGGCGCCTGTAGTCCCAGCTACTCGGGAGGCTGAGGCAGGAGAATGGCGTGATCCCGGGAGATGGAGCTTGCAGTGAGCCGAGATCGCGCCATTGCACTCCAGCCTGGGCAACAGAGCGAGACTCAGTCTCAAAAAAAAAAAAAAAAACAAAACCCAAAATTAGCCAGGTGTGGTGGCACACGCCTGTAGTCCCAGCTACTCAGAAGGCTGAGGCAAGAGAATCACTTGAACCAGGGAGGCGGCAGTTGCAGTGAACTGAGATTGTACTATTGTACTCCAGCCTGGGCATAGAGAGTGAAACTCCATCTCAAAAAAAACCAAAAACAAAAAACCAATAACAGGGCTAGGCACAGTGGCTCACGCCTGTAATCCTAGTACTCTGGAAGGCCAAGACAGGAGGATCACTTGAGGCTAGGAATTCCAGATCAGTCTAGGCAGCATACTGAAACCCTGTCTCTACGAAATATTTTTTAAAAAGGCCAGGTGCAGTGGCTCACACCTATAATCCCAGGACTTTGGGAGGCCAAAGCAGGCGGATCACGTGAGATCAGGAGTTTGAGCCAGCCTGACCAACATGGTGAAACTCCATCTCTACTAAAAATACAAAAAAATTAGCTAGGTGTGGTAGCGGGCATCTGTAGTCCCAGCTACTCGGGAGGCGGATGCAGGAGAATCACTTGAACCCGGAGGTGGAAGTTGCAGTGAGCCAAGATCATGCCACTATACTCCAGCCTGGTGACAGAGGGAGACTCCATTTGAAAAAAATAAAAATAAAATATTTAGCCAGGTGTGGCGGTGCTCACCTGTAGTCCCCAGCTACTTTAGAGGCTGAGGTGGGAGGAATGCCTGAGCCCAGGAGTTTGAGGCTGCACTGAGCTGTGATGGTATCACTGAACTGCAGCCTAGGTGGCATAGTGAGACCCGTGTGTATAGTAACTATACACTATAGATGTGTGTTTTTATCGTCAAAATATTTATTATCTGTAAAATGTTAGGCTGGATATGGGTGGCTCACTCTTGTAATCCCATCATTTTGGGAGGCCAAGACAGTAGCATTGCTTGAGGCCAGGAGTCTGAGACCAGCCTGGGCAACAACATAGAAAGACCTTGTCTGTATTAAAAAAATTTTTTTGGCCGGGCATAGTGGCTCACGCCTGTAATCCCTGCACTTTAAGAGGCTGAGGCGGGCGGATCACGAGGTCAGGACATCAAGACCAACCTGGCTAACATGGTGAGACCCCGTCTCTACTAAAAATACAAAAAATGAGCCGGGCGCGGTGGTGGGCACCTGTAGTCCAGGAGAATGGCGTGAACCCAGGAGGGGGAGCTTGCAGTGAGCCGAGATCGCGCCACCGCACTCCAGCCTGGGTGACGGAGCAAGGCTCTATCTAAAAAAAAAAAAAAAAAAAAAATTTTTTTTTTACATGATTAAATTGTTTTGATTCAGTACAGTTCAAAGACAGTCTTGCTTTAGAGATTCCTTCATTTCACATAGGCATTTAGCAAGTTTATACAAGTGAAGAAAAAAATGTTGAAGTGTCATTTTTGAGGATGCTTTCTAATTGATGTCTTTAGGTAACTAGTTTCCTTGTTTGCTGCAACATTTGAGTCTGCTTAACAACCACAGCAGTAGTGTAATTAATGATTAAAGGATTTAGATATATCATTAAAATTAGAAAAATTTTGAAAGAATGATTTTTATCAGCATTTAATTAATAATACTGTTACAGTTAAGCCACTCTTTCTCTCTGAAACACTTTAGAATTCTATGTCTGAGGAGACTTCATAGTTTTATCTTTTTTTTGCAGTCAGTATATTTAACACTGGATTATTTTGAGAGTTTCCACTTATTTGTAAATAGAGTAGAAAAGAGTATCAAAAGTAAAATAAAAATATAAAAAGATTACTATTTAGTACCTAGAAGACGGGTAAGAGGAGGACCTTTATCACCCAAATCTTCATGTGGTAATTTGAATGTCAAGTTTTTGGCACAGAAGAAAGCAGCTCCTGATGGGGGATTCTTCAGTCCTGCTTTCATCTGCTGTTGATTAGCAATCCAGCCCTGCTGCTTCCAGTCTATCCTGTCTTCTTGGGACATAATCTGCATACCCTTTCATTCCATCTGCGGCTTACTCCTTTCTGTCTTAGCCTTCCTGTGGCGTCCTTTGGGAAGTCTTTCCTGTTGGAGCAGGCAGCCCTTCTGTGGGATCTCGTGGCACTCTGCAGTTCTGTACTGTAGTTTTCTGCTGTTTTTTCTCTGTGTCTGCTCCAGGTTTAGTGAGGGCAGAAGTTGGCTCAGAGCCTGGCCCAGCGCCAAGCTGGGCTGAGTAAAATTTTCCTAAATGAATGAATGAGTGATCCTGTAAATGTAACCAATTTATGTTACATAAAAGGTAATACTGCCTTACACTATAGGTTTTGGCTGCTTGCACTTTTTTTTTTTTTTTGGAGACAGAGTTTCACTCTTGTTGCCCAGGCTGGAGTGCAATGGCGTGATCTCGGCTCACTGCAACCTCTGCCTCCTGTGTTCAAGTGATTCTCCTGCCTCTGCCTCCCAAGTAGCTGGGATTACAGGCGCCTGCCACCACGTCCGGATAATTTTTTTGTATTTTTAATGGAGACGGGGTTTCACCATGTTGGCCAGGCTGGTCTAGAACTCCTGACCTTGGTGATCCACCCGCCTTGGCCTCCTACAGTGCTGGGATTACAGGCGTGAGCCACTGCACACGGCCATGCTTTTTATACTGCCATGTCTTGCCATAAAGCAAAAACCTGGCCAGGCGCGGTGGCTCAAGCCTATAATCCCAGCACTTTGGGAGGCTGAGACGGGTGGATCACAAGGTCAGGAGATTGAGACCATCCTGGCTAACACGGTGAAACCCTGTCTCTACTAAAAAAATACAAAAAACTAGCCGGGCATGGTGGCGGGCGCCTGTAGTCTCAGCTACTCGGGAGGCTGAGGCAGGAGAATGGCGAGAACCCGGGAGGCGGAGCTTGCAGTGAGCTGAGATTGCGCCACTGCACTCCAGCCTGGGCGACAGAGCGAGACTCCGTCTCAAAAAAAAAAAAACCTTAGAGCCCAATTTTAATCTCTTTATGTGGTTATTTGCCTCTGGAATTGAACAAATTCTTTAAAAATCATTCTTAATAGTACCTTATGGTCTAATTGGTTTCTTGTCCTTTTTGAGAGTTGCTAGTAATTAGATACTAAGGCTTCTGTGGGGTGACTAGGAGAGGAAAATGCTGTTTTTATAACAGCAATAGTAGCTGCTTATACTTTTGGTAATAAAGTCACAGTAGCTAAGTTTCATGATTAAATGTAATGGAAAAAGGAATCTGTGTTTTGTCAGCTTGTCTTGTTAGGTGACAACCAATCATTGTTGAAGTCTCTTAAGCCGAAGCTTTATGGTTAATGATATATTATATGAACCTGTTTCTAGCAGTTTATGATGTATTGGCTAATATTCAGAGAAGTCTGGTGCTAGGAATTACTGAAACCAAAATTTTACACTACCATGAGATAAGAAATGGGTTTCTCAATGTTTTTGCAGGCTCTACTACACATTTAGATTTTTGCAAAATCTCATTACCTTCGCATTCCTCTCTCCACCCCAAAAAGTACCTAGTATAATTTTTTTTTTTCTTGAGATGGAGTCTTGCTCTACCGCTTGGGTTGGAGTACAGTGGCGTGATCTCTGCACTGCAGCTCCACCTCCTGGGTTCACACCATTCTCCTGCCTCAGCCTCCTGAGTAGCTGGGACTACAGGCACGTGCCACCATGCCTGGTTAATTTTTTGTATTTTTAGTAGAGGTGGGGTGTCACCGTGTTAGCCAGGATGGTCTCGATCTCCTGACCTCGTGATCCACCTACCTCGGCCTCCCAAAGTGCTGGGATTACTGGTGTGAAACACTGCGCCCGGCCTTAATCTACCTTTTTTTGGCTTTTTTTTGTTTGAGACCGAGTTTCGCTCTGTCGCCCAGGCTGGAGTGCAGTGGCGCGATCTCGGCTCCCTGCAAGCTCCGCCTCCCGGGTTCACACCATTCTCCCTGCCTTAGCCTCCCCGGTAGCTGGGACTACAGGCGCCCGCCACCACGCCTGGCTAATTTTTTTTTGTATTTGTAGTAGAGACGGAGTTTCACCGTGTTAGCCAGGATGGTGTCGATCTCCTGACCCCGTGATCTACCTGCCTTGGCCTCCCAAAGTGCTGGGATTACAGGCGTGAGCCACTGCACCCAGCTTTTTTTTTTTTTCTTTAGTAGAGACGGGGTCTAGCTATGTTGCCCAGGCTGATTTCAACCTCCTGGCTTCCCCACTGTGCATGGCCTATACCTACCAAAATCTAAACTTAATTGCTTTATACTTTTGTTTCAAAATTTTCAATGTGTTTCTTGTGGTTTGAAGCTTTATTAGTTTGTCATAAAACCATAATTTATGATTTCTCTTACTATAAAGTGAGGAGAAATCCATCTATAACTGCTAAGATCCCTTGTAGTGCTGACTTCTCGTGATAATAGCTGAGTAGACCTCTTTATGTGAAAACCCTCTTAGGGAAGCTCCTGGTGAAGCAGGTGGGTTTCAAATTTGAATTGTGTATGCATCCTGAGATCAAGAAAGGCCAAGTGGCCTGGGCTGAGCAGGAAGCAGTTCTATCCTGGATGTTAAATCTACAAAGGCTTACTTTGGAGATATTGCGAGTTTGATTCCAGACTACTTTAATAAAGCAAATAATCACAATAAAGTGAGTCACACAAGTTTTTTGGTTTCTCAGTGCATGTAAAAGTTACGTTTGGCCAAGTGTGGTGGCTCACACCTGTAATCCCAACACTTTGGGAGGCCGAGGCAGGTGGATCACCTGAGGTCAGCTTGACCAACATGATGAAATCTGTCTCTACTGAAAATACAAAAATAAAAATACAAAAATTAGCCAGGCCTGGTGTCGGGCACCTGTAATTTCAGCTACTTGGGAGGCTGAGGCATGAGAATCACTTGAACCCGAGAGTTGGAGGTTGCAGTGAGCCGAGATCACGCCACTCCTCTCCAGCCTTGGCGATAGAACGAGACTGTGTCTCAAAAAAAAAAAAAAAAAAAAAGACCGGGCGTGGTGGCTCAAGCCTGTAATCCCAGCACTTTGGGAGGCCGAGATGGGCGGATCACGAGGTCAGGATTTCGAGACCATCCTGGCTAACACGGTGAAACCCCGTCTCTATTAAGAAATACAAAAAGCTAGCCGGCCGAGGTGGCGGGTGCCTGTAGTCCCAGCTACTCGGGAGGCTGAGGCCGGAGAATGGCGTGAACCCAGGAGGCGGAGCTTGCAGTGAGCTGAGATCCGGCCACTGCAATCCAGCCTGGGCGACAGAGAGAGACTCCGTCTCAAAACAATCAGTAAATAAACATAAAAATTAAACACAAAAAAAAAAGAAATAAGGAAAAGTCTCAANNAAAAAAAAAAAAAAAAAAAAAAAAAAGGAAAAGAAAAAATCGTTGTCAACAGTGTTGTTTAGTATAGCCACCTTCGTCAATGATTGTAGCTAGATCTTCTGGATAACTTGCTGCAGCTTTTCTGTCATTACTTGTTGCTTCACCATGCACTTTTATGATACAAAGATGACTTCTTTCCTTAAAGCTCATGAACCAACCTCTGCTAGCTTCCAACTTTCTTTTGAAGCTTCCTCACCTTTCTCAGCTTTCATAGAATTGAAGAGAGGGCCTTGCTCTGGATTAGGCTTTGGCATAAGGGAATGTTGTAGCTGATTTTCTTGATCCAGACTACTAAAACTTTCTCCATATCAATACTAGGCTGTTGCAGGCTCTCATCATTTGTGTGTTCACTGGAGTAGCACTTTTAATTTATTTTGGGAAGTTTTCCTTTGCATTCACAACTTGGCAAGAGACGTAGCTTTCAGCCTATCTCAGCTTTTGACATTCCTTCCCCTTAAGCTTAATCATTTCTAGCTTTTGATTTAAAGTGACAGACATGGTCACTTTCCTTTCACTTGAGCACTTACAGACCATTGTAGGGTTATTAATTGGCCTGATTTCAATAATGTTGTGTCTCAGGGAATAGGGAGGCTCAAGAAAGGGAGTGAAATGGGGGAATGGCCAATTGGTGGAACACTCAGAACACACACAACACTTACCAATTAAGTTTGCTGTTTTACGTGGGTGCTATTTGTGGTGCCCCAAAGCAATTACAATAGTAACATTAAAGATCACTGATCACAGATCACCATAAGAAATACAATAATGCTGGGTGCAGTGGCTTAAGCCTGTAAGGAGTTTGGGAGGCCGAGACGGGCGGATCACGAGGTCAGGAGATCGAGACCATCCTGGCTAACACGGTGAAACCCCGTCTCTACTAAAAAAATACAAAAAAAAACTAGCCGGGCGAGGTGGCGGCGCCTGTAGTCCCAGCTACTCGGGAGGCTGAGGCAGGAGAATGGCGTGAACCCGGGAGGTGGAGCTTGCAGTGAGCTGAGATCTGGCCACTGCACTCCAGCCTGGGCAGCAGAGTGAGACTTCGTCTCAAAAAAAAAAAAAAAAGAAATACAATAATAATGAAAAAGTTTGAAATGTTGAGAGAATTGTGACACATGGATGAGCACGTGCTGTTGGGAAAATGGCCCCAGTAGACTTGCTTGATACAGGGTTGCCACAGCCCGTCAGTTTGTTTAAAAAATGCAGTATCTGTAGAACTCAATAAAGCAAAGCACAATAAAACAAGATATGCTTGTACTTTCAACAAATATGTTTGTGCTCTGATTAAATGCCAGGCCATTGTGAAAGATGTGAATGGCCCAGTAGGGAAGATAAATGTAGTACAAAGAAAGTGACATACAACAAATATTTATTACCTTTTGTTATATACCCACATGATCGTAGGCACTGTGGACTTAAAGACACTAATTTGCTGTCTCTTTTCTTTTCTTTTTTTTTTTTTTTTTTTGAGACAGAGTCTTGCTCTGTTGCCCAGGCTGGAGTACAGTGGCGTGATCTCGGCTCACTGCAACCTCTACCTCCGGGGTTCGAGCGATTCTCGTGCCTCAGCCTCCCGAGTAGCTGGGACTACAGGTGTGCGCCACCACATCCAGCTAATTTTTGTATTTCTTTTTTCTTTTTTCTTTTTTTTTTGAGGCGGAGTCTCGCTTTGTCGCCCAGGCCGGAGTGCAGTGGCCGGATCTTGGCTCACTGCAAGCTCCGCCTCCCGGATTTACGCCATTCTCCTGCCTCAGCCTCCTGAGTAGCTGGGACTACAGGCGCCCACCACCTCGCCCGGCTAGTTTTTTGTATTTTTTAGTAGAGACGGGGTTTCACCGTGTTAGCCAGGATGGTCTCGATCTCCTGACCTCGTGATCCGTCCGTCTCGGCCTCCCAAAGTGCTGGGATTACAGGCTTGAGCCACTGCGCCCGGCCCTTTTTGTATTTCTTTTTTTTTTTTTTGAGACGGAGTCTTGCTCTGTCGCCCAGGCTGGAGTGCAGTGGCCGGATCTCAGCTCACTGCAAGCTCCGCCTCCCGGGTTCACGCCATTCTCCTGCCTCAGCCTCCCGAGTAGCTGGGACTACAGGCGCCCGCCACCTCGCCCGGCTAGTTTTCTGTATTTTTTAGTAGAGACGGGGTTTCACCGTGTCGGCCAGGATGGTCTCGATCTCCTGACCTCGTGATCCGCCCGTCTCGGCCTCCCAAAGTGCTGGGATTACAGGCTTGAGCCACCGCGCCCAGCCGATACCTCAATTGTATCCCAACTAAACGCCTTGGACTTACTTATTTTTAACAAATGTTGTCACTTAGCTTATATTTTCCAGGGTCTTGTTGGTATTTATGGAGCCCTCTTTTATGTTTTTAAATCATATTTTAGATCTATTTTGTGGTAAGCTCCTCTTTATTTATTTTTTTGAGATGGAATTTTGCTCTTGTTGCCAAGGCTGGAGTGCAATGGTGCAATCTCGGCTCACCACAACCTCTGCCTCCCGGGTTCAAGCAATTCTCCTACCTCAGCCTCCCGAGTATCTGGTATTACAGGCAGGTGCCATCACACCCAGCTAATTTTGTATTTTTAGTAGAGATGGGGTTTCTCCATGTTGGTTAGGCTGGTCTTGAACCCCTGACCTCAGGTGATCTGCCCACCTCGGCCTCCCAAAGTGCTGGGATTACAGGCATGAGCCACCATGCCTGGTGCTCCTTTGTATTTATAATTCGTGCTTGATATGTTCCTGTGTCAATTTTGGGTCTCTTTTGTGACTTAATTTCAGTTCATTTCTGCAATTTTAAAAGTTGCAGGGAGGCTTCCCAACTTTTTCAGTGCCCATTAATATCAGGTACTGAAATTGAAAAGAGAAAGAGGAAACTAGATTTGAGAGAATATGGTATGTCGTGCTTTGGCCAGACATTTTACAGACCACCTTTAATATTCAGTGAACAAGGTAACTGAATACTGAAAAGGATATGGCATGCAGGGATGAGAATCAGCCTGGATTTTAGTCTTCCTTTTGTTGCCAAGATGATTTATTAACCTTGACAAATTATTTCCTTCTCTGGGCTTCTGCTTCCTCATCTGCAAAATGGGAAAAGAGTGTTGGATAGATTAGGTTCTAGTCTGGCTCTAAGATTTTACGACTGATCTTTTTGATAGTTTAAATTTGAAATCTCAGCATATCCCTTTTAGCTGAATACTTTCAAAAGGACTAAGAAGCAATCATTTTCTTGCTTACTAACTCAAATTACAAGAAAAACAAAAAGTTATCCCTTTTAGCCCCCCAACTTTAGTGACTATAGAAAAAAATTGAGGCAGCTACGTAGTGTCGTTTTAAGTTTGCAGCTTCTAATGTAATCTTTTCTTCTTATAGGACTAGGGCCGGGTGCAGTGGCTCACACTTGTAATCCCACCACTTTGGGAAGCTGAGGTGGGAGGATCACTTGGGACTAGGAGTTGGAGATCAGCCTGGGCATCTTAGTGAGGCCACCCTGTCTCTACAAAAAAAAAAAAAAAAAAATCCTGGGCATGGTGGTATGTGTGTCAGTCCCAGCTGCTTGTGAGGCTGAGGTGGGAGGATGGTTTGAGCCCAGGAAGTTGAGGGTGCAGTGAGCTGTAATTGCACCACTGCACTCCAGCTTGGGTAACAGTGAGACCCTGTCTATTTAAAAAAAAAAGGACTACTGTGAATGTTTATTGAATGTTTATTTTTGTGTCAAAATATGGGTCCTTGTGAGAACATCCTGAATGCTAAGCCAATAACAACACTATTTTTGAGAAGAGAGAGAAAATGATTTTGCAGCAGTGTAGAAAGATGATAAAACAAAAGGAAAGGTGATCTGCCAATTTGGCGCCATTTTCTTTCCTCTTCTGTAGCCAGAGCTTTCAACTTCATGAAGCTGGGGCTTTCCCGTGTTTGCTGAACAGAGGAGCTGAGGCTCTTGACCTTGTGGGGTGGTGAGAAAGGAGGGGCGTTGTCCGCAATAGGATGATTCCTGCTTCTCACGAGTCCCTCCCTAGGGAAGTTGCTGGGACTGAAGCCTGATTGTTGCTGGCCTTTTTTCCCCTGCCCCCTCCCCCTTGTTTTTGTTTTAAGCTCTCTGTACCCGTTGGCAGGTAGAGGACTACTCAAGGCCTTGGAAGCAGTGTGCTTTAATGGAGTAAATGCAGGCTTAGGAGCCAGTCAGACTGGTGTTCATATCTGAACTCTACTACAAGTAGCTGTGGGTCTGGGATAAGTACTGAACCTTTTTTACACCTCAGGTTTCTCTTTGTAAAATGATAATAATTGTAGCAGTTAAGTTCCTTTTGGTCTCAAGTGGCGGAAACCAGCTGTTGTTTTCTGACTCTCAAAAGGGGGTTTATTGGAAGGACTCTGGAGGGATAGCCTAACAACCAGATCTTCAGATGAGGCAGAAACAGGGAAGCCCTGGGGACCTTGGCAGCAGGTGTGGTCGGCTTTCTATGGCATGACCTCTTTCTCACAGTCCACATCCACTCCACCAGCAAATCCTGTCAGAGTTACCTTTACAGTATACCCAGGTTCTATTCTGCATTATCTCTAGGGCTCTCACTCTCCCCTGGATTTTTATATTAGCCTCCTGAGGCTCCTTCCTATTTTGTTCCTTTTTTTTTTTTTTTTTTTTTTTTTTTTAAATATAGACAGATTCTCATTCTCTTGCCCAGGCTGGAGTACAGTAGCAGGATCATAGTTCACTGCAGCCTCAAACTCCCAGGCTCAAGGGATCCTACCACCTCAGCCTCCCAAGTAGGTAGGACTACAGGCCTGCACCACCATGTCTAGGTTTTCCTAATTCTGTGCTTGTTCCCCCCTCAGTCTGTTCTCAACAAAGCAGCCACAGTGAACCTGTAAATCTTTATGGTAAACTATGCCACTTCTTACTTAAAACCCTCCCAGGGCTTCTAATATCCTGAGAAAAAGCCTAATTAGTAGCTTATCTCTCATTTCCTACTCCTCTCCCGTTGATTTCCCTGCTTCAGTCAAGCTGGACTCCTTACTGATTCTCAGTCTCTTCAGGCATTCATTCTGCCTCAGGGCCTTTGCACTTGTTCCCTTTGCCTGAATGCTCTTCCTTCAAGCTGTATCCTGCCTCATCCTTTCTCCTCCTTCAGTGAGGCTTTTATTTCCCTTCCAACTTAGAATTATCCTTCAGCAGTAAGGCTTTTTCTAACCACCTATTGAAAACTAAAATTGCCCCATTCCCAGTCTCCTTTGTCTGCTTAATTTTTCTCCATACTATATAGTACCACCTACTATACTATATGTTTTCCCTATTTAGTCTCTTTCCCCCAACTATATAGTAACAATTCCATAAGAGCAGAACCCTGTCCATTTTGTCAGTGCCGAATCTCCAGTGCCTGGCACGTAGTAGGTGCTCAATAAATATTTGTGTAATGAAGAACATTTTTCATCGAGTGTTTTTCTTAGTTGAGTCAGCATGGCAAGAGGGATGGGCCATGTAAAATAGGCATGACCCCTAGGAACTTGCCCAAATGTGAATCCCAGAGAAGAGAAGAAAGAATTGTCATCTGAAGGCCATCCCAGTTGATGTCTCTGAGGTTGCCATGAGGACGAAATCAACTAGTGTATGATTGTCTAGTAGCTGCCAAGAAAATACTCGTTCTTCTCCCTTTGTGAAAACAGGTAACTACCTGACAGTATAAACACTGAGAAATTCAGTCATTCTCCGTAATATAGGTTGTTGTTTGGAAGAGTAGAAATTATGGTCATAGAAATATGAAAACTCATATGCAGCCTAATGTTTGAATCAGTAGCGTCTTCAAAAGGAATGGTATTGAAATTCTACAAATGGTAGACGGGTTTTATAAGGGCTCTTCTGGTATCTGAGTAGACCCAAATCTCAGGACCCAAACCACATTCATAAAAGAATGGGAACTCATAGAGTGGGAAGGAAGGCATTGAAGTTTTCATTTTTAATTTCCTTTCTTTAGTAGGAAATGTTTTGCCTGGTGGCAGGCTAGGCTGTGAGTACATTCATCTTTGGATTTTATGATGAATATCTACTAATTCGTCCTTTTATGTCACACTTACAATGTTTTGTTTTTCAAAGGTATATGTATATTATATGTTTGAAGTGAGTTCTTTCTTTATCAAAAAAGTTTGATTTACCCATCTGATAATTTTTGGATAAAGATTATGTCCTGCAGTTTCATCAAGATGAAGAACTTGAATAGTTGGTTTTTTTTTGTTTTTTTTTTAATGTTCATAAACTTTAGCACTGTTTTATTCCTGAACTATCTGAGTAGAAACTTAAGCTTTGGAGTCAGACACACTTGGGTTAGATTGTCATATCTGAAGCATCTCAGTCACATGGCCTTGGACACTCCAGTCTGTCTGCAGTGACAGGATCATCATCCTAGCACCTAGCATAGGCCTGTTGAGAGTTTAAAAAAAAAAAAGGGGAGAGAGGCTTGTCCTTAAACATAGCAAGCTAAAATGATTAGCTATTTGTATTATTAATAAATGGTAAAAGTCCTTTAATGTTAAGTATCTTATTATAAATTTCATTCTGATTTTAAGCATCTAAAATGTCAATACTAACAAAATTAAAAAAAAAAAAGCTCTAGATATACCCACTTTGAACAAGCAAAGAGTTTTCAGGAGCATAAAACATGAACAAGGCATTTATTGTGAAAACATACTTTAAAACCTTTAGGTTTCACTTTTTAAAGTTGATAACCAAGCTTAGACAAGTCTTTTTAAAAAAAAAAAATAACAAGTTTTATATGAAGATTAGTAAATTTGTGTTTAGTCTTCATTTTGATAGTGATTTCTAGATCTTGGTTACAGTTGTTATTGAACAATGCTACCACTGAATTTTTTCTTCACTGGAGCTCACCTAATTAGGTGAAACTTTATCCACCATGTCACTGTGCAGTAACAACGGCGGTCTGTCTTGTTTCATTAGGACATCTTATCATGGCTCATGTCATTAGTGCCCGAATTTAGATTCCACAAGGCCTGAGGGACATCTATCTGAGTATTTTCCCTTTCTAGATGACATAGATCATCTCCAGGCACTTGCAATTTTGTTTTCCACACTTTGCTTTTGCTTAATTTTCTGAAGATGAGAAATATTTTAAGAACAGTAACTCTGAGCATTATAAGCAAATTCAAAGCAGCATCATGGTTTTCAAGAGCTGGCTCAAATCTGAAACAGAAAATGGATAGAGTCATTTGTAAAAAGATAGGGGTGCTATTGGATTTACTTTTCTTTGTAAATTGTATTCATCAGGTAAATAGTATTTACTAAGCTGTATTGATATACATGATTATATAAAAGTGTTCTTCAGGAACATTATTTTTCTAATTATCTTTGTTGTTTTAAGCCCCAGTTGCTACTGGCAAATGGATTAATACTGAATTTTTAGTATTTGCAGACATTAAAAACTAAGATTTGTACAGCTATAAATGTTTATTGCCTGAGAAAAGGAAAAATATTTGCAAGGAAATAATTTTTTTGTTTTGTTTTGTTTTGTTTTTCTGAGACAGAATTTTGTTCTTGTTGCCCAGGCTGGAGTGCAGTGGTGCAACCTCCGCCTCCTGGGTACAAGCAATTCACCTGCCTCAGCCTCCTGAGTACTGACTGGGATTATAGGCATGTGCCACCACCCCCGGCTAATTTTTATATTTTTAATAGGGACAGGGTTTCACGGTGTTGGCCAGGCTGGTTTCGAACTCCCGACCTCAGGTGATCCGCCCACCTTGGCCTCCCAAAGTGCTGGGATTACAGGCGTGAGCCACCATGCCTGGCCAGAAACCCGGCCTGAGGTCCGGAGTTCAAGACCAGCCTGGTCAACATGGTGAAATCCCGTCTCTACTAAAGACACAAAAATTAGCCAGGGTTGGTAGCACGTGCCTGTAATCCCAGCTGCTTGGGAGGCCAAGGCAGGAGAATCACTTGAACCTGGGAGGCAGAGGTTGCAGTGAGCCAAGATCATGCCACTGCACTCCAGCCTGGGCAACAGAGTGAGACTCTGTCTCAAAAAAAAAAAAAGTTGTTTTCATTGAGAAAAATATTTTACTGATTGTATAGGTTGAATAATTGGCATAGCAAGATTTTTTTTTTTTTTTTTTTTTTTTTTTTTTTTTTTTTTTTGAGACGGAGTCTCTCTCTGTTGCCCGGGCTGGAGTGCAGTGGTGCACTCTTGGCTCACTGCAAGCTCCACCTCCCGGGTTCACGCCATTCTCCTGCCTCAGCTTCCAGAGTAGCTGGGACTACAGGCGCCCACCAGCACACCTGGCAAATTTTTCTGTATTTTTAGTAGAGATGGGGTTTCACCGTGTTAGCTAGGATGGTCTCAGTCTCCTGACTCATGATCCCACCGCCTTGGCCTCCCAAAGTGCTGTGATTACTGGCGTGAGCCACTGCACCTGGCGTGTTTTTTTTTTTACTTTAAAATTATTTTATTTTATTTATTTATTTATTTTTTGAGATGGAGTTTCACTCTTGCTGCACACACTAGAGTGCAGTGGCGCAATCTTGGCTCACTGCAACCTCCATCTTCCAGTTTCAAGCGATTCTCCTGCTTCAGTCATCGGAATAGTGGAATTACAGGCACCTGCCGCCATGCCAGGCTAATTTTTGTATTTTTAATAGAGACAGGGTTTCACCATGTTGACCAGGCTGGTCTTGAACTCCTGACCTCATGATCCGCCCGCCTCAGCTTCCCAAAGTGCTGGGATTACAGGCATGAGCCACCGTGCCTAGCCTGTGTTTGTGTTTTTTGAATAACAGCTTTATTGGTACATAATTCACATACAATAACATTCACCTTTTCAAAATGTACCATTCATTGGTTCTTAGTATATTCACAAGTTTTGCAACCATCACTACTATCTAGTTATATATTTTCATCCCGAAAAGAAATCTTGTACCCATTTTTCAGTCACTCCCGCTCTCTCCTTCCTCCCAGCTCCTACCAACGACTAATCTACTTTATCTCTCTGTGGATTTGCCTGTTTTGGACATTTTATATAAACAGAATCATACAATATGTGATCTTTTGTATCTGGCTTCTTTTACTTGGCATAATGTTTCCAAGATTCATCCATGTTTAGCATTCATTTCATTCCTTTTTATGGTCAAATAATATTCCAGCGTATGGGTATGCCACATTTTGTTGAGGCATTCATCAGTTTGAGTTGTTTCTGCTTTTAGGCTGTTATGAATAATACCATAAATATTTGCAAGTTTTTACATAAACATATATGTTTTTCTTTCCTTTTTTTTTTTTTTTTTTTTTTTTTGAGGTGGAGTCTTCCTCTGTCGCCCAGGCTGGAGTGCAGTGGCACGATCTCGGCTCACTGCAAGCTCTGCCTCCCAGGTTCACACCTTTCTCCTGCCTCAACCTCCAGAGTAGCTGGGACTACAGGTGCCCGCCACCACGCCTGGCTAATTTTTTTTGCATTTTTAGTAGAGACGGGGTTTCACCTTGTTAGCCAGGATGGTCTCAGTCTCCTGACCTTGTGATCCACCCACCTCAGCCTCCCAAAGTGCTGGGATTACAGGCTTGAGCCACTGCACCTGGCCCATAAACATATGTTTTTAATTCTTTTGGACATGTAATTAGGATGGTGTATTAGTCCATTCTCACACCGCTGTAAAGAACTACCTGAGACTGGGTAATTTATAAAGAAAAGCGGTTTAATCGATTTACAGTTCCACGGGCTGTACAGGAGGTATGGTTAGGGAGGCCTTAGGAAACTTATCATCATGGTGGAAGGGCGAAGGGAAAGCAAGCACATCTTCACATGGTGGCAGGAGAGAGAGAGCAAAACAACCAGATCTTTTAAACAACTAGATCTTGACTGGGTGCAGTGGCTCACCCCTGTAATCCCAGCACTTTGGGAGGCCAAGGCGGGCGGATCATCTGAGGTTGGGAGTTCAAGACCAGCCTGACCAACATGGAGAAACCTCCATCTCTACTAAAAATACAAAAAAAATTTAGCCGGGCGCTTGTAATCCCAGCTACTCAGGAGGCTGAGGCAGGAGAATCAATTGAATCCCGGAGGCGGAGATTGCAGTAAGCGGAGATCGTGCCATTGCACTCCAGTCTGGCCAATAAGAGTGAAACTCCGTCTCAGAAAAAAACACACACACACCCAAAAAAAGAACCAGATCTTGTGAGAACTCACTATCATGAAAACAGCAAGGGGGAAGGGGGAAGGGGGAAATCCACCCCCATGACCCAGTCACCTCCCACCAGGTCTCTCCTCCACCACTGGGGATTACAATTCAACCTGAGATTTGGGTGGGGACACAGCCAAACCATATGAGATGGTTTTAAAAAACATGTACAGGAATATATTTTCTTAAATTGTATAAAGCAATATGTAGAAAGAGGAAGTCTTATAATGAGAATTGTTAGTACTCCTAATTTAAATTTTTGAAAAGTCAAGAAAATTTGATTAGAACATTTGTATAGTTTGAGTCAAATAATCTTTACAATTGATTAATTATAAAAAAAAATGCCATGATTCTCTTTTTCTGGTTCTCCTGTATAATAATTAGAAGAAAAAAATTCTCACTTTGCGTTTGATAGTTTTATCAAGCATTTTTGTTTAACACTTGGTAAATTGGGAAGTTATTAAATAACGGGGGGTGTGTTATAATGGAGGAGATATTTGTTAAAATTTTTTTTTTAGACAGGTTCTCACTGTGTTGCCCAGGCTGGATTGCAGTGGCATGATCATATGTCACTGTAATCTTTAACTCCTGGACTCAAGGGATCCTCCTGCCTCAGCCTCCCAAGTAGCTTCCTGTGTTGGCCAGGCCGGTCTCAAATTCCTGGCCTGAAGCGATCCTCCCACCTCAGCCTCCCCAAATGTTGGTATTACAGGCATGAGCCACCTCGCCTGGCCTTTTTTTTTTTTTTTTTTTTTTAAATAGTGATGTGGTCTCGTCAAGTTACTTAGGCTCATCTCTTAACTCCTAGCCTTAAGTGATCCTTTTGCCTCAGCCTCCTAAAGTCTTGGGATTATAAGTGTGAGCCACTGGGCTCAGCCCATTAACACTTTTACTGCCTTCTCTTTTTTATTTTGAAGCATTTTAGAGTAGTGGTTTAAAGCTTAAGCTTTGGAGTCACACAGGCCAGGGTTAAATCCTGACTGGTATTTATTAGTTCAGCGGACTTGGGACAAATTATTATTATTTATTTATTTTTGAGACAGAGTCTTGCTCCGTCACCTAGGCTGGAGTGCAGTGTTGCTATCTCAGCTCACTGCAACCTCCACCTCCTAGGTTCAAGCGATTTTCCTGCCTCAGCCCCCCAGGTAGCTGGGAATATAGGCGTGTGCCACTTTGCCTAAAATTATTTGTATTTTTAGTAGCGACAAGGTTTCACCATGTTGGCCAAGCTGGTCTTGAACTTCTGACCTCAGGTGATCCATCCGCCTTGGCCTCCCAAAGTGCTGGGATTACAGGTGTGAGCCACCATGCTCAGCTGGGACAAATTATTTAACCTCTCTGACCCTCTTTTTCCTAATCTGTACAGTGAATAGTACCTATATCACAAAGATGGAACGACAATTGAGAATATGTAAAGTCCATACTATAGTGCCTAATAATAAGCACCAATAAATGATAATGGAAATGTTTGTTTCCCTAGTGCAGTGACTTTTCGTTTAGTTTTATGGAAGCCCTGGTAGGTTTCATGAGGCCTCAGAGTAGTATCTTTCAAACCTTTCTGACCATGAACCCACACTAAGAAACACCTTTTACAAGGTGACTCAGTTCTTACATATATACTCAGACACGTATCTATACATGTCAGAATGTCAGGAGAAAATGCCCTGTGTTATTCTTTTCTTACCCTGCTATAAAGAACTACCGGAGACTGGATAATTTACAAAGGAAAGAGGTTTAATTTACTCACAGTTCTGCGTGCCTGGTTGGCCTCAGGAAACTTAACAATCATGGCGGAAGGCACCTCTTCACAGGGCGACAGAAGAGAGAATGAATGCTAGCAGGGGAAATTCCAGATGCGTATAAAACCATCAGATCTCGTGAGACTCACACATTATCACGAGAACAAAATGGGGGAAACCACCCCATGATCCAATTATGTCCACCTGGTCCTCCGCTTGACACATGGGGATTACAATTCGAGATGAGCTTTTGGGTGGGGCACAGCCAAACCATATCTTACCCTTCCATGGGCAATGTACTGCCTTGTTTTTTAGAGAAGTTTTAGATATACAGAAAGATGGAGCAGAAAGTACAGGGTCCCATATACCTTTTACCACCACTGCCACCTGCCCCCTCCCCCCAGTTTTCCTATTATTAACATCATACATTAGTGTAGTACTTTGTTATAACTGATGGACCAAGATTGATTGATTGGTTGGTTGGTTGGTTGATTGATTCATTCATTCATTCCCAGAACCAGCTTTGACTTTAACTGATACATTTTGTTGACTGAAGTTTATAGTTTGCATGGGAGTTTACACTTTCTGTTGTATAGTTTTGTAGGTTTGGACAAATGTGTAATGACATGTTTCTTCTTCTTCTTTTTTTTTTTTTTGTGGTGGAGTTTCCCTCTTGTCGCCCAGGCTGGAGTGCAATGGCGCGATCTTGGCTCACTGCAATCTCCGCCTCCTGGGTTCAAGCGATTCTCCTGCCTCGGGCTCCCAAATATGTGGGATTACAGGCGCACACTACCACTCTCTGGCTAATGTTTGTACTTTTAGTAGAGATGGGATTTCACCATGTTGGCCAGGCTGGTCTCGAACTCCTGACCTCAGGTGATCCATCCGCCTTGGCCTCCCAAAGTGCTGGGATTACAGCCATGAGCCACCATGCCCGGCCTTTTTAAAAATTTGAGACAGCCAAGTGCGGTGGCTCACGCTTGTAATCCCAGCACTTTGGAAGGCTGAAGTAGGTGGATCACAAGGTAAAGAGATTGAGACCATCTGGCCAACATGGTGAAACCCCGTCTCTACTAAAAATACAAAAATTAGCCGGGCATGGTGGCGCATGCCTGTAGTCCCAGATACTAGGGAGGCTGAGGCAGGAGAATTGCTTGAACCTAGGAGGCAGAGGTTGCAGTGAGCCGAGATTGCGCCACTGCACTCCAGCCTGGGCAACAGAGCGAGACTCTGTCTCAAAAAAAAAAAAAAAAAAAAAATTTGAGACAGAGTTTCACTTTGTCACCCAGGCTGGAGTGCAGTGGTTGGATCATAGCTCACTGCAGCCTTGACCTCCTGGGCTCAAGTGATCCTCCCTGCCTCAGCCCCCTGTGTATCTGGGACTACTGGCATATGGTACCATGCCCGGCTAATTTTTTGTGGTTTTTGTAGAGATAGGGTTTCTCCATGTTGCCCAGGCTGATCTCGAACTCCTGAGCTCAAGCAGCCTGCCCATCTCAACCTCCCAAAGTGCTGGAATACAGGCGTGAACCACCACACCCAACCTATTCTAGAGTATTCTTTAAGTTTTAGTGGATGGAATAAATGTGGTCAGCTGTATCACCTCTATATCCTGTAGTCATGACACATCTTGGTATTATGGAAAGCTGTATGAATTTTGCATTTGCACAAGGTTTAAGACAGGTTTCCTCAAAATGTATTATGCTTTTAAATACTGTAGGGACTATATACTAAGTAAATAATGTAAATAGAAGCTAAGGTGTCTATTTTGTATTCCCAGGAATACTATATAATGTAATTTAAAATGTGAAATTATTAAGGGAAGTAAAACATTGATTAGAACTAAACAGAATTGATAAGGTTATTGAGAATCTATTGTAGTGGCTATTTAACTTTGAGTAGATGCTACTCAGATATTTAAATATGTCTAGGACAGACATGGTGGCTCATGCCTGTGATCCCAGCACTTTGGGAGGCCAAGGCGGGAGGATAATTGAGCCCAGGAGTTAGAGACCAGCCTGGGCAACATAGCAAGACCCCATCTCTACAAAAAATAAAAAAATTAGCTGTGGTGCACTTTTACAGTCTCAGCTACTTGAGAGGCTGAGACGGGGGAGGATCACTTGAGCCTAGGAGTTCGAGGCTGCAGTGAGCTAGGATTGGTGCTGCTGTACTCAGCCTGGGCAGCAGAGCAAGATCCTGTCTCTAAAAAAATAAAATTTTTTTAAAAAATGGGCATATATCTGTCTCTGCCTTCGTAAGAGGGTTAAATATGTACTTACACAGTCTTATCATTTATTTGGAAAAAATTTTTCATTGCTCTAAGGTTAATTTTCTTTCTTTTCCAAAAACAAGTTCTAATTATGGAAATTGGACTTAATATGATCTGACTAAACTGTACCTTTATTTTCCTTGGAGTTAATTCTTCATCCCTAAAATTTGCGTCAGGGGAAGGGGGTGGTGCTGAACTCACCCCCTGTTACCCTGCAGTGCCACCTTGTGGAAAGAAAGGCTTTAGCTCAAGCTTGTCCAACCCATGGCCCCGGGACCCCAGGAGGCCCAGGACAGCTTTGAATGCAGCTGAATGCAAATTAGTAAACTTTCTTAAAACATTATGAGAGATATATATATTTTAACGGTCTTTCTTTCTAGCTCATCGGCTATCATTAGTGTTAGTGTGTTTTATGTGTGGCCCAAACAATTCTCCAGTGTGGCCCAGGGAAGCCCAAAGATGGGACACCCCTGCTTTAGAGCAAGGGACATCCATTGTATCTCTAGGTTTGAGTGAAATCTGCCAGATACCACATACTTATGTTCAAGGCTCCTGACTTTCACTCTAATGTTTTTTTTTGAGATGGAGTCACTGTCGCCCAGGCTGGCGTGCAGTGGCATGATCTTGGCTCACTGCAACCTCTGCCTCCTGGATTCAAGGGACTCCACTGTCTCAGCCTCCGAGTAGCTGGGATTACAGGCTTGCACCACCACGCCCAGCTAATTTGTTTTTGTATTTTTAGTAGAGATGGGGTTTCGCCATGTTGGCCTGGCTGGTCTCGAACTCCTGACCTCAAATGATCCATCCACCTTGGTCTCCCAAAGTGCTGGGATTTACAGGCATGAGCCACTGTGCCTAGCCTCACACTAACATTGTTTTTAAGAATATTTTTCTTCTCTTTGACGTGGACTAATTCAGTGATTAGAGGGGTAAAATACTGGCTGTTTTTCTATGGAGACGTTGAAGATGAGAAAACAGGCAAACCACCTACCTGTTGTGATTCAAGAAACCTGCTATAAAAAGACATTTCATGGCTGGGTGCAGTGGCTCACGCCTGTAATCCCAGCACTTTGGGAGGCCAAGGCAAGTGGATCATGAGGTCAGGAGATCAAAACCATCCTGGCTAACACGGTGAAACCCTGTCTCTTCTAAAAATACAAAAAATTAGCCGGGCGTCGTGGCAGGTGCCCGTGGTCCCAGCTACTCGGGAGGCTGAGGCAGGAGAATGGTGTGAACCCAGAAGGCAGAGCTTGCAGTGAACTGAGATCATGCCACTGCAGTCCAGCCTGAGCAACAGCGCAAGACTCTGTCTAAAAAAAAAAAAAAAAAGACATTTCACATATAATTGGGGGAGTTTATTGAGTGTCTCTTCTGTGCCTGACACTGCTTCAGGCATACTGATACAGCAGTTAATTAACTGAAACTCTGCTCTGAAGAAGCTTATGTGTTCTATTGACAGCAGACAGAGGATAAACAAATATATAACATAGATCAGGTGGTTGTTGAGTGCTAAGCAGAAAAACATAAGCCAGGGTAGGAGGACAGAGTGATGGAGTAGTGCTATTTTAGATAGATTGGTTAAGGAAAGCTTCCTTTCTAAGGTGCCATTTGAACAGAGACCTGAAAGAAGAGGGTAATACAATGTCAGTAGCTGAGTGAAGTGGTCTAGGCAGAGAATAGCAAGTGCAAAGCCCGAGGCAGGAGTTGGCTTGCCCTGTTGGGGGAGGAAGAAGGACGAAGAGTGTGGTGAGCAGTGAGATCAGAGTGGTGTGCATGTGTGTGTTGCAGGTCTTGGAGGGCCTCTTAGACAATAGTTAGGACTTTGAAATTTATTCTCAGAGAGGAAACCATGGGAAGGTTTTGAATGAAGTGATGTATCTGAAGGGCAAGAGTGGAAACAGATGAATGAGGTTGCTCTTGCAGACATCCTTTCTGAGAGGTGGTGGTGGCTCGGGCTTGGGTAGTAGCCAGGGAGACGAGTTGTCAGATTCTGGCTACGAGGTTGACAGTCTTGTTAATGGATTGTTTGTGGAGTATGAGAGAGAAGGAAGTTGAGCCAATCCTTTATTTTATTCTCCTTTCTCTGTGTGAATGGCAGTGACGCCCAGGTGTGTGTGTTTCAGTCTTTTGAGAGGCTGATTCAGGCAAGTGGGATGAAGCATTTAAGGTGATGGCTTAGACTTAGTTTTCCTTACAGCTCTAATGTTTCTGAGATTTTAAATTGGTGAACTGAATTGCAGCCAGGGCCAGAAGGGACCTTAGCATCAGTTCTCATATTGGGGAATTGATGGTGGCCCACTGGAAAGCTAAATGGGTCTTCCTGGTGTTCACCCACCCCCACCCCAACTGATCCTTGGTATGGCTTTTATGAGCTATTTACTCATAACCTACCAAGTGAGTTATTGCAGGTTACTAACATTTAGTATAGCTTTTATCACCTTATTTCTCTTCAGTTATTTTTTGTTATCCCTGAGCTCCTTTTCCACTAGAAAGAAGAAGTAGATGGTAAAGGTGAGCTGGGGGGTCTAATACTTTACCTGATTGGGTTGGGCTAGAAAAGCCTGAGAGCATTTTCCTGCAAATGTGTGTTTCATATTATCTGCTGAGTTCCTGCCAAGAAACCAAGACCCAGAGATAGACCAAGGAGCAGCTTCCCCAGCCAGTTGCAGCAGTCAGTGGCATAGCTAAGGATAGAACTTGAGTTTCTTATTCCAGGGTTCTTTGTACCATGTAAGTCAAATTCCTTAATTCCTTTTCTAGAAGTTTTATATATCCTACTTTTTAAAAACAACTCCATTGTGGTATAATTTATGTGCCATAAAGTTTACCTATTTTAAGTGAACATTCGGTGATCTTTAGTAAATTTACATATTTGTACAACCATCACCACAATCTAATTTTAGAACATTTCTGTCATCCCAAAACAAAGTTTGTGCCAATTTGCCATCACTCCTTATTCCCATCCCCAGTCCTAGACAACCACACATCTTTCTTTCTCTATGGATTTGACTGTTACGGGCATTTCACATAAATGGAATCATATAACGTGGTCTTTTGTGTGGCCTCTTTCACTTAGCTTAGTATTTTCAAAGTTCATCCATGTTGTAGCATGTGTCAATACTTTGTTACTTTTATTGCTGAATAATATTCCATTGTATGATATTCCATATTTATCTGTTAATGGGGATTTTGGTTTTGTCTTGTCCTTTTCTTTTTCCTTCCTTTTTTTTTTTAATTTGAGTCAGTGGCATGATCACAGTTCACTGCAGCCTTGACCTCCTGAGCTCAAGCAATCCTCCCACCTAGGCCTCGTGAGTAGCTGGGACTATAGGCGTGTGCTACCACGCCCAGCTACTTTTTAAATTTTTTGTAGAGGCGGGGTTTTGTCATGTTGCCCAGGCTGGTCTTGAACTCTTGAGCTCAAGCGATCTGCCACCCTTGGCCTCCCAAAGTGCTGGGATTACAGGCATGAGCCACCGTTCCTGGCCTTGTTCCTTCTTTTTGGCTACTGTGAACAGTGCAGCTATGAATATTTGCATACAAGACTTCACATGGACGTATATTTTTATTTCCCCTGGGTAGGTACCTAGGAGTGGAATTGCTGGGCCATGTGGTAAATCTGTGTTTAAAATTTTTTAGGCCAGGCGCGGTGGCTCAAGCCTGTAATCCCAGCACTTTGGGAGGCCAGGACGGGCGGGTCACGAGGTCAGGAGATCGAGACCATCCTGGCTAACACGGTGAAACCCCGTCTCTACTAAAAAATACAAAAAAAAAACTAGCCGGGCGAGGTGGCGGGCGCCTGTAGTCCCAGCTACTCGGGAGGCTGAGGCAGGAGAATGGCGTAAACCCAGGAGGCGGAGCTTGCAGTGAGCCGAGATCCGGCCACTACACTCCAGCCTGGGGGACAGAGTGAGACTCCGTCTGAAAAAAAAAAAAAAAAAATTTTTTTTTAGGCCGGGCACGATGGCTCATGCCTGTAATCCCAGCACTTTGGAGCAGGCAGATCACCTGAGCTCAGGAGTTCAAGACCAGCCTGGTCAATATGGTGAAACCCCATCTCTACTAAAAATACAAAAATTAGCCGGGTGTGGTGGCGTGTGCCTATAATCCCAGCTACTTGGGAGGCTGAGGCAGGAGAATCACTTGAACCTGGGAGATGGAGGTTGCGGTGAGCTGAGATTGAGCCTCTGCACTCCAGCTGAACTGTTATGCAAAATAGCTGTACCATTTTACATTTTCACCACCAATATGTGAAGGTTTCAGTTTCTCCACATCCTTGTCAATGCTTGTGATTGTCTGTCTCTTTGATTATAGGATAATTCCTGTTTAGATTTTTTTATTCCTTAGAGATCGGATCTCACTCTGTCACCCAGGCTGTAGTATAGTGGTGTGATCATAGCTCACTGCAGCATTGAACTCCTGGGCTCATGTGATCCTCCACCTTAGTGTCCCGAGTAGGTGGGAATACAGACACATACCACCATGCCCAGCTAGTTGTTTATTGATTTATTTAGTTTTTAATAGAGATGGGGTCTCACTATGTTGCCCATGCTGGTCTCAAATTCCTGGGCCTAAGCCATCCTGCTGCCTCAGCCTCCCACAGTGTTGAGATTACAGACTTGAGCCTCTATGGCCAGCTAGTTCCTGTTTTTTAATAGCTTATACATCCTTAATTTGTGTTTTACTTTGGTTTCCTTGGACTGCCAAGAAAATAGTTTAAATACCAAGTTTGTAAAAATGTTAAAATATCTGTGTGGATTACTTAAATTAGTGATTATTTGATTTCAGTTGATTTTCTTAGTTCAGATGTTCCAGAAAGCAAGGGTAAGATGACCTCTTAAGCTACTTAATATGGTCGTCAGTTTTCTGCCTGCCCCATCCTGTATTTCTTGAGCACCGCTGTGTCCAGGCACTGAGCTGGAGAACACAAGTATTGGCCTTATGGTCTAGTATGGTCTTTTCAACCTTTTTGAAAAAAAAAAAAAAAAAAGGAGCAAGTTAAGATACACTTAGATGATTTCAAGACCATGTAATGAGTCACAGATACTGTTCCAGTAGAGGATATAGTCAAGAAAACTATTGATGATTTAATGTAAGGAAGTTGTACTTTAAATAGCCACAGTCTGTTACAGCAGGGGAGAAGAGGAGGCTCTATCTGAGGTTGGGTCAAGATGGGCAGACATTGATTCCGATCTTTCTCAGGTCAGGTCAGGATGGGTAGAGAGTATTGTCAGTGAGCCGAAAAGGGCAGGGTTTGTTGTGTGATTCATCAGGGCAGAGAAACAGTTTGAGGAAAGGCATAAGTAGGACATCTTGTCATTACATGCTATATTTGTTACAGCACACAATTAGAAATTTTTGTTTTCCTAACTGTAGCTAACCAGATCTTATAGTTTATTTATTTATTTATTTTCGAGATGGAATCTCGCTCTGTTGCCCAGGCTGGAGTGCAGTGGCGCTATCTCAGCTCACTGCAAGCTCCGCCTCCTGGGTTCACGCCTTGCCTCAGCCTCCCGAGTAGCTGGGACTGTAGGTGCCGCCACCACGCCCAGCTAATTTTTTGTATTTTTAGTAGAGACGGGGATTCACTGTGTTAGCCAGGATGGTCTTGATCTCCTGACCTGGTGATCTGCCCACCTCAGCCTCCCAAAGTGCTGGGATTATAGGCGTGAGCCACCGCGCCCGGCCCCAGTCGTTTATTTTTAACATATTAATCCTTCAGGAAGGATAAACATATTAACTTGTTTTCTTTTTTCCTTTAGTTTTCTTAATCTTACTGAATTTCATCTGTTTTGTATATACTATTTTTTTTTTTTTTTTGAGACGGAGTCTCGCTGTGTCACCCAGGCTGGAGTGCAGTGGCGCGATCTCGGCTCACTGCAAGCTCCGCCTCCTGGGTTTACGCCATTCTCCTGCCTCAGCCTCCGAGTAGCTGGGACTACAGGCGCCCGCCACCACGCCCGGCTAGTTTTTTGTATTTTTTTAGTAGAGACGGGGTTTCACCATGTTAGCCAGGATGGTCTCGATCTCCTGACCTCGTGATCCACCCGCCTCGGCCTCCCAAAGTGCTGGGATTACAGGGTTGAGCCACCGCGCCCGGCCTGTTTTGTATATACTATTAAAGAAAAAAATATGCTACCCATTAAATTGTGTCGTGCCATCAATTATGAGATGTACTGTGATTTCAAAGATGTTATTAAAATATAGACAAGTGCATCTAGAATCAATACAATATATTTGTGTTGGAACTTCTTTAGTTATTTTTAAGCTAAAGAAATCTTACTAGAATAACATTAGCAGTCACATGGCTTTTCAGCTTCAATTTTCGGTGATGCTTTAGGGGAATACGTACCATCCAGGTCAATACCAGCTTAATTTCTCTAGAAAGCTTTAAAATCTGCCATGATTACAATGAAATTAGCTTTGAATAATAGAGATTAGGGAAAATGAATTTTGCTAAAATTAGGAAAGACAAGGTTACTGCGAGTGATAAAATGGAATGTAAGAAATTGAAATAATGTTTAGTGACTTTTGGATAAGTTATTTGGGTGTTCTTCGCTTTTAAAAATAAATGTTCAGATTTACAACCTGCCATCATGCCTCTCCCCCTCGCTCGTGACATTGAACTTACTCATGAGCTGAAGAGTCTTGGTAATTCAGAAAGTTCCCCAAAATACTGCCACACCATCCTTCATTCTGACAATGCATTCATAAAGAAGTCTACTTTTCAGAGCAAGTAAGCACAAGCTGTGCCTCTGTGTGAGTGCCGAAGGCTACTGCTTTACGCGTGCCGTACTCATGAGCTTCTGCCTTCTAGAGGTAAGGATTGTGCGAATGTTTTGCTAGCTCAGAGCGTTGAGAGCAAACCGTGGGATGCCTTAGTGGGTAGAAGGGTAAGGGACGAGGAAGAAAAACCGATTCCGAAATACTGAGTGAAACAGGGCATTCTGCTTGTTGCTAGTGAACTGTAGGAATAGCACTTAAGGGAAGGTAATAAAAAAATTTTTTTTACTCATTTGAAACTTCAATTTATAAAGCATGATTTGGGAAAATATATTATTAGATCTGTAAGAGCATAGATTATGAAGTCACACTGGAAAATATTTACCATTACAACTGTGTAATAAATGTGTATAAGTAAGAATAAACTATATTCCAGTTGTTTCTGATGAAACTTAAAGCATTCGTCTTGGCCTTGTTTGAGCTGGATCCAGTAATTACCTATTTTATTCCAAATTCTATAGATTCCAGGCTACTTATTTCAGTATACAAAAACCCCTAGTTTTTATAAATTCTTACGGGTTAGTGAGCAGAGGTAACTGTTACTTAATTTTTTAAAAATTTATTGTAAAATAGAAATGTATTCAGGGAAGAGGGATGATGCTTGTTTATTGAACAGACTGGATGTATCTTCGATTGTGTGTGTATATATATTTTCTCAACTTAGGGCATGGTGGGTGTTCTGTATTTTGTGTGTCATTCATGGAGTTGACCAGATTTTAGTGTGCCTCCCAGGCATCAGGTCCTGACTCAGCAACGGGAAATTAAAGACTCAAAAGTGAAGTGCTTGGAAGAGTGCAGAGTCTATGAGGGGAGGGAGTCATTGAGGTGATGCAATAGATATCTGGGTGAAGAGCCACTGGATTGCAAAGGAAGGAGCATGTGGCCTCCCTGGTGAGCGGAGGTGGTAAGGGATGTTTTGCAAAGATGGTAGTTAGGAGCTGAGTTTTGAATTGTGAATAGGAATTTACAGGCAAACAGGAAGGGTACTTCGGCAGAGACATGGCTGCCAGAGAGAACTCCATTGATGCTGATGGAGGGAGGTTTAGTGCTTGGAGAGACTTAGAAGCTAGAAGGCTAGGAGCATGTAGTTTATCTTGTTTTCTCAGAGTATATTTTATAGAAATCCAAGCCTCATGAGATTCCCTGGAGGGAAAAAAGAAATATACATGATCATTACATTAGACTCTTAAGGAGTGCTCAGTTAAGAAACCTGTGTCCTGCTTATACACCAGAGAAGGTGTTTTGGGAAGGGCTGGTGTTGGGCAGTGGGGAGCTCTTAAATATTTTAAGCAAGGGAATAACTTTATTTGACTTTTAGAAAATGAAATGGTAGGCCAGGCGTGGTGGCTCATGCCTGTAATCCCAGCACTTTGGGAGGCTGAGGTGAGCAGATCACCTGAGGTCGGGAGTTCAAGACCAGCCTGATCAACATGGAGAAACACCGTCTCTACTAAAAATACCAAATTAGCTGGGTGTGGTGGCGCATGCCTGTAATCCCAGTGCTTATAGTCCCAGCTACTCGGGAGGCTGAGGCAAGAGAATCACTTGAACCTGGGAGGTGGAGGTTGCGGTGAGACGAGTTCATGCCATTGCATTCCAGCCTGGGCAACAAGAGTGAAACTCCGTCTCAAAAAAAAGAAATAAAATGAAATGGTAGTGGGTGAGGAGTTAGAGTCAGGGGAGATTGGTGGCAAGGAAACCAGTTTAAAACTGTTACCAATTCTGGTTACATAAAATCTGATCATACTTGTAAAGATGCTTAATTTCAGAATGTAGGAATTTAGGGCACTTGTAAGAAAAAAAAATTTTTTTTTTTTTTTTGAGACAGAGTCTTGCTGTGTTGCCTAGGCTGGAGTGCAATGGTGCGATCTTGGCTCATTGCAACCTCCACCCCACTGGGGTTCAAGTGATTCTCATGCCTCAGCCTCCTGAGTAGCTGGGACTAGAGGCGCGGGCCACCACGCCTGGCTAATTTTTTGTATTTTTAGTAGAGACAGTGTTTTGCCATGTTGGCCAGGCTGGTCTCAAATTCCTGATCTCACATGGTCCGCCCACCTTGGCCTCCCAGAGTGCTGGGATTACAGGCGTGAGCCACTGCGCCTGGATGAAAAAAAAATCTTAACAACAAACTGAAATTATATACTTACTCAAATTCAGAGATTTTAAGGTCTGGCTCTGTTGCCCAGGCTAGAGTGCAGAGGCGCGATTGTAAGCTGCACTGCACCTTCAAATTCCTGGGATCAAGTGATCCTCCCACCTCAGCCTTCGTCTGAGACCACTGTCGTGAGCTACCATTCCTGGCCTGTTTCTGACCTTTTATCGAAGATTAGAAAGAAATGATTTTTTAAAATCTTTGGTTTAAATTTTACTTTATTCATTTATTTTTATTTATTATATTTTTTTGAAATGGAGTCTTGCTCTGTCACCCAGGCTGGAGTGCAGTGGTGCGATTTTGGCTCACTGCAGCCCCATGCCTCCCAGGTTTCAGTGATCCTCCTGCCTCAGCCTCCTGAGTAGTTGTTCCACTGTGCCTGGCTAATTTTTTTTTTTTTTTTGAGATAGAGTCTCGCTCTGTCACCCAGGCTGGAGTGTGGTGGCACAGTCTTGGCTCATTGCAACCTCTGCCTCCTGGGTTCAAGCGCGTCCCCTGCCTCAGCCTCCCGAGCAGCTGGGATTATAGGCATGCACCACAATGCCTGGCTAATTTTATTTGTATTTTCTCCATGTTGGTCAGGCTGGTCTCGAACTCGCGACCTCAGGTGATCCATCCGCCTCGGCCTCCCAGAGTGCTGGGATTACAGGCGTGAGCCACCGCACCCGGCCTGCACCTGGCTAATTTTTGTATTTCTTTTTTTATCAGAGTTGGGGTTTCACCATGTTGGCCAGGCTGGTCTTGAACTCCTGATCTCAGGTGATCCACCCACCTTGGCCTCGCAAAGTGCTGGGATTACAGATGAGAGCCACGATGCCTGGCCTAATTTTTACTTTAGGTGTATTGTTGTTTTTTTTTTGAGACGGAGTCTCGCTCTGTCGCCCAGGCTGGAGTGCAGTAGCGCGAAAAAGGCTCACTGCGAGCTCCACCTCCCGGGTTCATGCCATTCTCCTGCCTCAGCCACCTGAGTAGTTGGGACTACAGGTGCCCGCCACCACGCCCAGCTGATTTTCTTTTTTTTTTTTTGTATTTTGTTTAGTAGAGACGGGGTTTCACCGTGTTAGCCAGGATCGTGTTGATCTCCTGACCTCGTGATCCGCCCGCCTTGGCCTCCCAAAGTCCTGGGATTACAGGCGTGAGCTACCACGCCCAGCTAGGTATATTGTTTTTAAAGTATCTCTTTCATTGTTCCACTGAGGAAAAGAAAAAAGAGAAAACATTTTCCTTCCAGTATGATGTCTTAAGATGCTAGATCAAAGTGTTAGTATTTTTTTGAAATTTGGAAAAAAAAAAAAAAAAAAAAAAGGCCAGGCACAGTGGCTCACGCCTGTAATCCAGCACTTTGGGAGGCCAAGGCAGGCGGATTACTTGAGGTCAGGAGTTCGAGATCAGCCTGGTCAATATGGCGAAAACCTGTCTCTACTAAAAATACAAAATAAAATCAACTGGGCATGGTGGTGTATGCGCCTGTAATCACAGCTGCTCACAGAAGGCTGAGGCAGGAAAATTGCTTGAACCAGGAGGCAGAGGTTGCAGTGAGCCAAGATCGTGACATTGCACTCTAGCCTGGGCGACAGAGTGGGACTCTGTCTCAAGAAAAACAAAAAAACAATTAAAACACCAGGTGTAGTGGCTCACATCTGTAATCCCAGCACTTTGGGAGGCCAAGGCAGGAGGGTTGCTTGAACTCAGGAGTTTGAGACCAGCGTGGGCAGCATGGCAATACCCTGTCTCTACAGAAAATACAAAAATTAGCTGGACATGGTGGCACATGCCTGGAGTCCCAGCTTACTTGGGAGGCCGAGGCAGGAGGATCTCTGGAGTCTGGGAGGCAGAAGTTGCAGTGAGCTGAGATCACGCCACTGCACTCCAGCCTGGATGACGGAGTGAGACCCTGTCTCAAAAAAATAAAATGAGGCCAGACGGTTTTAATTTTTTCGAATACACTATAATGTATTTTTTCGGTTTAAGGGTCGTTTATTTTTCTTTTACTGTGATATATTAATACACCTCCCTGGCCAATTTCTTTTAAGGAATTGGATTTTTGGTCTTTTTATTATCATTTTTTTAGGAGCGCTTTATGTATTGAGGGGATTAGCTATTTATTTGTAATATGAGTTGCAAATATTTTCCCCTACCTTGTTTTTTTGGTTTATAAGAGATTCTTATATTTAATATACTTGAATATCAATCTTTTTAAAAATAGTGTCTGGTTTTTGAGTCATAGTTAGAAACAACATCTATACTCCAAGGCTATAAAAGGGAATTTACCCAGGTTTTATTCTGGACTTTTTATGGTTTTAGGGTTCGTATCTAAATATTTGATCTATTAGGAAATTATGCTGGGGTACGATATATGGTATGAAACCATTTTTTTCCCAGATGGATATGTTTTGTTCAAACATCGCTCATTGTATAGTTGTTTTCCCTCCTTGATTTTTGAGATACCTCCCTCATCATTTGCCATTTTTTTTTTTTTTTTTTTTTGAGACGGAGTCTCGCTCTGTCACCCAGGCTGGACTGCAGTGGCCGGATCTCAGCTCACTGCAAGCTCCGCCTCCCGGGTTCACGCCATTCTCCGGCCTCAGCCTCCCGAGTAGCTGGGACTACAGGCGCCCGCCACCTCGCCCGGCTAGTTTTTTGTATTTCTTAATAGAGACGGGGTTTCACCGTGTTAGCCAGGATGGTCTCGATCTCCTGACCTCGTGATCCGCCCGTCTCGGCCTCCCAAAGTGCTGGGATTACAGGCTTGAGCCACCGCGCCCGGCCTTGCCATTTTTTTCATGGGTAATTGGGTCTATTTCTGGGATATGAGTTTGCCCCATTGATCTATATATGTACTGGTGCCTTGTTGTTTTGGGGCTTTATAATGATCTGGTAGTGCTCTTTCTTTTCTATTACTCTTCTCGTTTGGAATTTTCCTGACTTGTCTTTTTCATCTTGTACGTGAACTTTAGAATCAGCTTATCTTTTATTATTTCCAGAAAAGAATCCTGTTGGCATTTTGGGGGCAGGGGGTGGGTAGAGGGATCACTTTAAATTTATAGATTAATCTCTTTGTGATAAGGAATCTTAAGTTGTAGCTTTAATCTTTTCTCTTACAGATGATATTAACCGTTTTCTTGAGCAACAATGAACAGATTTTAACAGAAGTTCCTATAACACCAGAAACAACCTGTCGAGATGTTGTAGAATTTTGCAAGGAACCTGGAGAAGGCAGCTGCCATTTAGCTGAAGTATGGAGGGGAAATGGTATGTATTAGGTCCTGTAAAGGTTGTTACATGAATAAAATCAGATCACCATCTTTTAGCTAGCTTGTGATGGATTTGCTTTTTTTCTGATAAACCTGGGGAAAAAAAGGTACTAAGGGACAAAAGGTACTAAGTACCTAAAAAAGTAACTAAGTACATATAATTTAGTATTTATCAAATGGAAAATATTGCTTCTAGTTCTTAGTTATCTGTGGTAATAAAGAATTGAGTAATTAAAATAAATGTAATTATATTGCACGGGACTGAGTTTTACAAAATGCTTTTTTATATACTTCTTTTTTTTTTTTTTGAGACAGGATCTCACTCTTATCTCCCATGCCAGAGTGATAGATGTTTGGGTTGTCTCTTTTTTTTTTTTTGGCTGTTATGAATAATGCTTCTATGAACTTTCATGTACAAATTGTTTTTGTTTTTTGTTTTCTGACACGGAGTGTTTCTCTATTCCCCGGGCTGGAGTGCAGTGGCATGCTCCTGGTTCACTGCAACCTCCGCCTCCTGGGTTCAAACGATTCTTGTGCCTCAGCCTCCCAAGTAGCTGGGGCTACAGGCGCGCACCACCACGCCTGGCTAACTTTTTGTATTTTTAGTAGAGTTGGGGTTTTGCCATGTTGCCCAGGCTGGTCTTGAACTCCTGAGCTCAGGCAGTCCACCCACCCTGGCCTCCCAAAGTGCTTGGATTACAGGCATGAGCCACCGTGCTTGGCAATGTACAAGTTTTTGTGTGGACGTATATTTTCATATCTCTTAGGTATAAACCTAGGAATTTCTGGGTCATATGGTAATTCTGTGTTTAACCTTTTCAACAATCACCAGACTGTTTTCTAATGCAATTGTTTCATTTTACATTCCCTATAGCAGTATATGATGTGGAGAATTTCTCCACATTCTCATCAACACTTGATACTATCTGCTTGATTTTAGCCGTCCTAGTAGTTGTGAAGATATGTCTTATTGTGATTTTCATTTGCATTTTTCCCTAACGACTAATGATGGTGAAAATCTTTTCATGTGCACATTGGCCATTTATGTATCTTCTTTGGAGAAGTGTCTATTCAGTTCCTTTGCCCATTTTTTTTTTTTTTCCTTTTTTTAAGACAATGTCTTTCTCTGTTGCCCAGGCTGGAGTACAGTGGCACAATCCTGGCTCGCTGCAACCTCCATCTTCTGGGCTCAAGCAGTGCTCCCACCTCAGCCTCCCATGTAGCTGGGACTACAGGCATGCACCACCATGCCCAACTTATTTTTGTAGAAACAGGGTTTTGCCATTGTTGCCCAGGATGGTAACTTCTGGGCTCAAGTGATCCACTGCCTTGACCTCCCAAAGTGCTGGGATTACAGGTGTGAACCACCACACCCCACCCACTCCATTGCCCATTTTAAAAATGGGTTGTCTTTGTAGTACTGAACTGTAGAAGTTCTTTATGTATTCTAGATACAAGTCCCTTGTAGATACATAAATTACAATTTTTCTTTTTGCAAGGTTTTGTGCTTTTAATATTATACTTAGAATTCAGAGTAAAGAATTTTAAGGATACATGGAGAAAAACTTGACTTTGATAAACATTGGACTATTATAAATTAGAAGTAAAAGGACAGGTCCTCAATTATTAGCCTAATGACAACTACAGGAAGCAGGCAGTTAAGTAATTGTAATTAATGTGGTTTTTTTTTTTTTTTTTTTTTGAAACGGAGTCTCGCTCTGTCGCCCAGGCTGGAGTGCAGTGGCGCAATCTTGGGTCACTCACTGCAACCTCCACCTCGCGGGTTCACGCCATTCTTCTGCCTTAGCCTCCCGAGTAGCTGGGACTACAGGCGCCCGCCACCATGCCCCACTAACTATTTGTATTTTTAGTAGAGACAGGGTTTCACCATGTTAGACAGGATGGTCGCAATCTCCTGACCTCGTGATCTGCCCGCCTTGGCCTCCCAAAGTGCTGGGATTACAGGCGTGAGCCACCGCGCCCGGAATTAACGTTTTTAAGGGGAGCAGTGTTAGAGCCTGATCATTAATTCCATTGTTTTTCTTCTCTAGCCTCTTAGCACTTTTGTTCTCTGTTACTTGTTATCACTTCTAATTCCTCATCTGCCTTCACATTGTAAGGGAATAAAATTTTTACATAAGTATTATAGCCCTAAATGGTCTCTGGCCTCTTGAGAATGCTTATCTCCCTCTTACGAGTCACTCAGTTGGTGCCATCCTTGTCTCCCGGCCCATCTCAAATCATAACTCTTAGTTTTACCTCCTCAAGGATGAGGACTAGCACCCTGGAGCACAGAGTCACAGCACAGTACATTTACCGTGGCTTCTGTACATGTCCCTTCATTGTCTAGAACAACCCATAGGAGTTTGGCTAACATCTGTTTATTCTTTGCCTCTCATCCCTTCCATGAATCTCAAAGGGTATTAGTGTCCCTGTGCTCTAATACTGTTGTAGTATTTATCAAAACATGATATAGGCCAGGCACGGTGGCTCATGCCTCTAATCCCAGCACTTTAGGAGGCCAAGGCGGGTGGATTACTTGAGGCTAGGAGTTGGAGACCAGCCTGGCCAGCATGGCAAAACCCCATCTCTACTAAAAATATAAAAATTAGCCAGGCATGGTGGCACATGGCTGGTAGTCCCAGCTTCTTGGCAGGCAGGAGAATCCCTTGAACCCTGGAGGTGGAGTTTGCAATGAGCTGAGAGTGTGCCACTGCACTCCAGCCTGGCAGAGCGAGACTCTGTCTCAAACAAAACACAAAAAACACAATATAGTAGTAGTTTTCATCTCTATCCTGTTGGACTAAAATTCCTGAAGGTAGGAACTTGTCTGTTGTTCACCATTATATCCCCAGTGCCCAGCCTAGTGTTCGTAGAAGGCACTTAGTGAACACAGATTAGTAAGTAAAATGGCCAACAAAGCTGGGTCTAGGAAGAAGAGAAGGTAACTTCCAGTGGATGCCGTCAAAGGGAGAGGGAAAGCACTGTAACAGCCTTTCTCAATCCTTTTACCTAGAGGAACCCTTACAGAGTTGTTTTTTTTTTTTTTTTTTTTTTTTTTTAAGGTTTCAGAGAACCCTCACATAAAACTTAATTGCACCTGGGTGCTGTGGCTCAATCCTGTAATCCCAACACTTTGGGAGGCCGAGGCGGTTGGATCACCTGAGGTCAGGAGTTTGAGACCAGCCTGGCCAACATGGTGAAACCCCGTCTCTACTAAAAATACAAAAAATTAGCTGGGCGTGGTGGTAGGCACCTGTTGTAATCCCTGCTACTCGGGAGGCTGAGGCAGGAGAATCGCTTGAACCAGGGAGGTGGAGATTGCAGTGAACCGAAATCACACCACTGCACTCCAGCCTGGGCAACAAGAGTGAAACTTCGTCTGAAAAAAAAAAAAAACTTCTGCACCCATAACTGCTGACATTAGTATGATCAGTATGTCGTAGATAGAATCCTTCAATAGTAATTATCAGTGCTTTCTAGTAGAGCTAGTTCACTGTGGATCTGTGCATTATTTTGCTAAGGTTGCCATAACAAAGTGCCACAGACTGGGTGGCTTAAACAACAATAATTTATTTTCTCACAGTGATGGAGGCTAGAAGTCTGAGATGAAGGTGTCAGCAGGCTTGGTTTATTCTGAAGACTCTCCTTGACTTGTAGTTGGTTGTCTTGCCTGTGTCTTCCCTCCATGCCTGTCTGTGGACAAACCTCTTCTTGTAAGGACACTAGTCATATTGGATTAGGGGCCACTTTGATGTCTTCATTTTTTAAAAATCCTGTCCCCAAATACAGTTACATTTCGAGGTACTTGAGGTCAGGACTACAATTTCACGGGGACACACTTCAGCCTGTAACAGTCTGTTAATTTGGCCAGGTCATGATGTATAGGGTTGTTAGTCCATTTTCATACTGCTATAAAGAAGTGCCAGAGACAGGGTAATTTATGAAGGAAAAAGGTTTAATTTGCTCACAGTTCTTCATGGCTGGAGAGGCCTCAGGAAACTTACAATCATGGCAGAAGGCAAAGGGGAAGCAGGGCATCTTCTTCACAAGGTGGCAGTAATGAGAAATGTCAAGTGAGGGGAAGAGTCCCTTCTAACACCATCAGTTTTCATGAGAACTCACTGTCATGAGGAGCCACCTCCGTGATTACAGTGACCTCCATCTGGTCTCTCCCTTTACATGTGGGGATTATGGGGATTATAATTCAAGATGAGATTTGGATGGGGACATAAAACCTAACCAGATCAGCAGTGTTTTTCCTTTTCTTTCCTTCCCTTCCCCTCCTCTCCCTTCCCCTCCCTTCCCCTCCCCTCCCCTTCCCTTCCCTTTTCTATGACAGAGTCTCGCCCTGTCACCCAGGCTGGAGCACAGTGGTGCTATCTCAGCTCACTGCAACCTCTGCCTCCCAGGTTCCAGTGATTCTCCTGCCTCAGCAATCATGGCTCACTGCAGGCTCAAGCTCCTGGACTCAAGCAGTCCTCCTGCCTCAGCCTCTCTAGTAGCTGGGACTATGGATGTGTGCCACCACACCCTGCTAATTAGAGAAAAAAAAAAGGCCAGACTCGGCTCATGCCTATAATCCCAGCCCTTTGGGAGGCTGAGGTGGGTGGATCATGAGGTCAGGAGATCGAGGCCATCCTGGCTAACACAGTGAGACCACGTCTCTACTAAAAATAAAATTAGGTGGGCATAGGTGGTGCACGCCTGTAGTCCCAGCTATTTGGGAGGCTGAGGCAGGAGAATGGCATAAAACCCAGGAGGTGGAGCTTGCAGTGAGCCGAGGTCACGCCACTAACTCCAGCCTGGGCAACAGAGCGAGACTGTGTCTCAAAAAAAATGTGGCAATTAAGTCTCACTGTGTTTCCCAGACTGGTCTTGAATTCCTAGGCTCAAGTGATACTCCTGCCTCCCAAAGTGCTGGGATTCAGGTGTGAGCCACCATGCCCAGTCCCTAGGGTTTTTTTTTTTTTTAACATATGCCAGCTTTTCAATGCTTCTTGATAGAGCACATGAGCTGATATTAACTTTTTTTTTTTAAAGACAGAGTCTCACTCTGTCACCCAGACTGGAGTGCATGGAGTGCAGTAGCACGATCTCAGCTCTTGGCAACCTCCGCCTCCTGGGTTCAAACAGTTCTCCTGCCTCAGCCTCCTGAGTAGCTGGAACCACAGGCATGCGCCACCACACCCGGCTAATTTTTGTATTTTTAGTAGAGATGGCGTTTCACCATGTTGTCCAGGCTGTTCTTGAACTCCTAACCTCAGGTGGTCCATCTGCCTTAGACTCCTAAAGTGCTGGGATTACAGGCATGAACCACCACACCCAGCCTGATATAAACATCTTGATTATGTAAAAGATTAGTTTTGTAATCCCATCACTTTGGGCAGCCGAGGCAGGTGGATCACTTGAGTTCAGGAATTCAAGAGTAGCCTGGCCAACATGGTGAACCCTATCTCTACAAAAAAATTCAAAAAATTAGCTGGTGTAGGCTGGGTGCGGTGGCTCATACCTGTAATCCCAGCACTTTGGGAGGCCAAGGTGGGCGGATCACCTGAGGTCAGGAGTTCAAGACCAACCTGGCCAACATGATGAAACCCTGTCTCTACTAAAAATACAAAAAATTAGCCAGGTGTGTTGGCTCATGCCTGTAATCCCAGCTACTTGGGAGGCTGAGGCAGGAGAATCGCTTGAACTCAGGAGGCGGAGGTTGCAGTGAGCCGAGATCGCGCCATTGCACTCCAGCCTGGGCAACGAGTGAAAACTCTGTCTCAAAAAAAAAAAAAAAAAAAAAATTAGGTGGGCATGGTGGTGCATGCCTGTGGTCCCAGCTACTCAGGAGGCTGAGGTGGGAGGATCGCTTGAGCCAGGGTGGAGGTTGCAGTGAGCTGAGATCGTGCCGTTGCACTCCAGCCTGGGCAACAGAGTGAGACTCTGTCTCAAAAAAAAAAAATTTAATGGAATAACGTAGCTTGATAACCATTTGAGGGTTCAGGTCTGTGAAATAGAGGGGAATCATGAGAATCTTTCTTGTTTAAATAACCAAAATAAACTGAAAAATTAGGACAATGAATGTACAAGATTCAAACCAACTTCAATAATTAAGACTGACCGAATTGGTGCATAAGGTTTGTGCTTTGAAGCACTCCTTCTGCTCCAAATTCATAAGAAAATAAGTTTCAGAGAAAATATATAAAAACTAAAAAGACATTCTCACATTAAAAAAATAAATAGATGACAGTGAAGAGTAGCCTTTCTGTGGAGCAAAAGTGCAAGACAGTGAGCAGGACCAAAACTGTGGTTCTGCTGGCCTCCACTGGACATAGGCCACGGGGCTGGGAGTTGGGTTCCTGTGGAGCAGCAGGGCTAAAGGTGTGTTCCACCTGAGTTAAGCCAAGGCCAGGCTTCACTACTTGGTGCTGGAGTTACTCCTGGTAAGAATGAATATTAAATAATATAGTGCCTGTAAAGTGCTTACAACTGTGCCTCAAGTGGAACGGAGTGGGAAAAGGGGAACACAGAGAACTCCATCAATCCAAGAGAAATCAGAAAAGGGGGAAGAAAAAGAAAGGACAAGAGACTGAAAACCTGAAATAAACCAGGAGAACTAAATATAAGAATATCCATAACCATGTTAACTGTAACAGATTAAATTTGCCTATTAAGACAGAGGTACAGATTGGGTGAAAAATAAAATCCAGCTGTATGCTGCTTACAAGAGACAGACATACAAGCATAATATCATCAGAAATGTTGAAATGAAGAGAAAGGTGAAAAGAAAGCTTTTCTGGCAACATTAATATCAGGCAACATAAAATTTAAAGTTAAACTGTTAAGATAAAGATGGACATAAAAAAAGGAGTGATGTATGAAGAAGCTTAAACAGTCATGAGTAGATGTACATTTAACAACGTAAACTGAAAAATATAAAGTCAAAATTTATAAAATTAGGAGGAATTTTGTAAATCCACCGTCAAAATGGGAGATCTGTAGGCATGTATCTATTAGAAATTAGTAGATCAAACAGTCAAAATAAGATTAGGGAAGAACTGAGCCACACTATTAACAAGGTTTATTTATTAAGTACAGTTGAACCTTGAACAGCATGGAGACTGGGGACACCAAACCACTGCGCAGTTGAAAAACAAGTGTAACTTTTGATTCTTCCAGAACTTAACTACTAGTAGCCTTTTGTTGACCAGAAGCTTTACTGATAACATAAATCACCAATTAATACATTTTATATGTCATATGTGTTATATACTTTATTATAATAAAATAAGCTAGAGAAAAGAAAATGTTAAGAAAATCACAAGGAAAAGAAAATGTATTTACAATTCATTCAGTGTAAGTGGATCATCATAAAGGCCTTCATCCTTCATGGTTTTTCGGGTTTTTTTGTTTGTTTGTTTGTTTTTGAGACAGAGTTGTGCTCTGTTACCCAGGCTGGAGTGCAGTGGCGCAATCTCAGCACACTGTAACGTCTGCCTCCCGGGTTCAAGTGATTCTCCTGTCTCAGCCTCCCAAGTAGCTGGGATTACAGGTGTGCACCATCATGCCTAGCTAATTTTTTGTATTTTTAGTAGAGATGGGGTTTTGCCATGTTGGCTAGGCTGGTCTGGAATTCCTGGCCTCAAGTGATCTGCCCACCTTGGCCTCCCAAAGTGCTGGGATTACAGGCGTGAGCTGCCACACCTGGCCCTTATCTTCATGTGAATTAGGCTGAGGGAGGAGGAAGAGGAAGGGTCAGTCTTTCCGTCTCAGGTGGCAGAGGTGGAAGAAAATTCACATGTGAATGGACCTCTGCAGTTCAGACCTGTGTTCAAGGATGAAGTGTATACAGTATGCCATAGCTGTGTAGTAAGATGTTTGTGTTAGGGGAAAGTGGATGAAGGATATACAGGAACTCCTTGTACTATTTTGATAACTTTTCTATAAATTTCAAATTATTCCAAAATAAAACAATTATGTTTAAATGATAATGTGCACATGTAAAACAGAAAATCAAGGTCAGAGGATAAATTAAGATGAGCAAGACCTCCATGGTGAGACGTTTTAAGACATCATTGAAGAACACAAGATGCATGAAAAAAATGAAGGCACACAATCATGTTCATGGCCCGGAAAACTTGGTATCAGAAAGATATTAGGTCTCCCCATGTTTGTTTATACATCAATTAATATTGTTCCAGTCAAAATTCTACCTTTTTAAAAAAGATCTGGACAAAAAGGGATGAGAAATACTAAGACAATTTTGAAACTAAGCCATGTGAGGGAAATTGATCTACCAGGTAGCAAGACTTACTACAAAATGATAGTAATTAAGGTTGTGGTATTGTCACAGTGATAAGTGGATAGCCAATGAAATAGAAGAGACAGCTCAGAAAGATCCCATGTACATACGACATCCTGCTACATATTAGAGGTGACAATTACTTGGCTGTGGAGAATGGGTAGACTATTCAATAAATGATGCTGGGACCATTGATTATTCAAGTAGGAAAAAAATAAAATCAGATCTTTATGCCAAATGCAGAAATAAATTCCATAAAGTCAGTGAAAACCTGTACTTTAAAATTTGTAGAAAGAACATAAGAGAATATCTTTTTTACCTTGGAGTAGAATAGGATTTATCATACCAAAAACTCAAACTAAAATTGGAAAAGATTGATAACTGCTTACATTTAAATTTTTTAAACTTCTATACAAAAAATGATACCAACAAAATTAATAGGCAAGTTTATTTTCAGTATATGTAACCAACCTGAGATTAGTATCCAGAGTATAAAGAACTCCTTTAAATCACTAAGAAAGAACCCAGATTCCCCCTGCCCCAACACCCCCGAGATGGAGTCTTGCTCTGTCGCCCAGGCTATAGTGCGGTGACTCGATTGTGGCTCACTGCACCCTACACCTCGGGTTCAAGCGATTCTTCTGCCTCAGCCTCCTGAGTAGGTAGGACTACAGGCACCTGCCACCATGCCTGGCTAATTTTTGTATTTTTAGTAGAGATGGGGTTTCACCAAATTGGCCAGGCTGGTCTCGAACTCCTGATCCCAGGCAGTCTGCCCACTTTGGCCTCCCAAAGTGCTAGAATTATAGGCGTGAGCCACCCCGCCCAGCCACAATCCAGATTTTTGAAAAATAGGCATAGTATCTGAGACAGTTCACAGAGAAGGAAAATGGAATGCATTATAAATATAAAAGTGGTTATTTTAAATTCAACAACTGGGTTAGTGCTCTTCTCAAGTAATTGGTTAGATATTGGCCAGGGACAGTGGCTCACACCTGTAATCCCAGCACTTTAGGAGGCTGAGGCAGGCAGATCGCTTGAGCCCAGCAGTTGGAGACTAGCCCAGGCAACATGGCAAAACCCCATCCCTACAAAAAATACAAAAATTATCCAGGCATAGTGGCGTGTGCCTATAGTTTCAGCTACTTGGGAGGCTGAGGTGGGAGGATCACATGATCCTGGGAGGTGGAGACTGCCGTGAACTGAGATCATACCACTGCACTCCAGCCTGGGTGGCAGAGCAAAAACCCTGTCTCAAAAAAAAGAAAGAAGTGAGAGATTGTGAGTAAGCTTTGATTTTTAAAATACATTTATTTTTATTTACTTGGTACTGACAAACATTCACAATAATGTTGCCTGAGTCACCAGGAAGTGCCCTGTCCAGCCTTTGTACCTCTGATTGCCACGCCTGACATTTTAAGGAATAACATGGCCTGGTCAATTTATGTTTCTTTCAAGAATGGGAGGCCGAGCATGGTGGCTCACACCTGTCATCCCAGCACTTTGGGAGGCCAAGGTGGGTGGATCACCTGAGGCCAGGAGGCCAAGACCAGCCTGGCCAACATGGTAAAACCCCGTCTCTCCTAAAAAGACAAAAATTAGCTGGGCGTGGTGGCAGGCGCCTGTAATCTCAGCTACTCAGGAGGCTGAGGCAGGAGAATCTCTCAAACCCTGGAGGCAGAGGTGGTAGTGAGCTGAGATTGCACTTCAGCCTAAGTGATAAGAGCAAAACTGTCTCAAAAAAAAATAGGCTGGGTGCGGTGGCTCACGCCTTTAATCCCAGCACTTTAGGAGGCCAAGGTGGGTGGATCACCTGGTGTCGGGAGTTTGAGACCAGCCTGACTAACATGGTGAAACCCTCTCTCTACTAAATACAAAAAATTAGCTGGGCGTGGTGGTGCGTGCCTGTAATTTCAGCTACTTGGGAGGCTGAGGCAGGAGACTCTCTTGAACCCAGAGGCGGAGGTTGCAGTGAGCCAAGATGGTGCCGCTGCACTCCAGCCTTGGCAGCAAGAGCAAAACCCCATCTCAAAACAAACGAACAAAAAAACAAATGGGAGACATAATGCTTTGTGATAAATAAATTTTGTAAAGGGCAAGTTTCAGTGTTTCCTGTTTAATGTTGCAAAATTGCTTTCATGGATACTTTTTGTGTTTATCTGTTGCCTAAATTATTTCCCATTCATATTGCTTTTACTCATTAATGTTGAAATTCAGTGCTTGTAATATCTTTGAATTCTAACATATAGATATGCATGCGTGCATATATACATTCATTTAAGTTTTTTAAAAAATTTACTTTTTGTTGGAGTCATTTGAATTCTGGAGTAAAAAAGATGTGGTCTTTTTCCTAGAACGTCCCATACCCTTCGATCATATGATGTATGAACATCTTCAGAAATGGGGTCCACGGAGGGAAGAAGTGAAATTTTTCCTTCGACACGAGGACTCTCCAACTGAGAACAGTGAACAAGGTAGATAAATGCTTTCTTCCTTATTTGTTAATTTTTGCTAGAAAAGTTAATTTAAGAAAAATAGGAATAAATATTATTCACATACACCCACCCCTGCACTTGCAAGTGGCTAGAGGGAAAGTTGGTATCTCATGTTTCTTTGGCTTCTGTTAGTGTTGTTTACCATTATGGCACTGTTTTTTTTTTTTGAGACGGAGTCTCACTCTGTTGCCCAGGCTGGAGTGCAGTGGCGCAATCTTGGCTCACTGCAACCTCCACCTCTGGGGTTTAAGGTATTCTCCTGCCTTAGCCTCCCAAGTAGCTAGGACTACAGTGCATGCCACCACACCCAACTAAGTTTTGTATTTTTGATAGAGATGGGGTTTCACCATGTTGGCCAGGCTGGGCTCGAACTCTTGACCTCAAGTGATTTGCCACACCTCAGCCTCCCAAAGTGCTGGGATTACAGGTGTCAGCCACTGTACCCAGCCAATTACATCACACTTTTTAGGCATCAATGTTAATTAAACAACATACTCAGATATATAAAGGGACTTGGTGTTTAAAGGGATTGTTTTTGGTTTTTTTTTTTTTTTTTTGGAGATGGAATCTCACTCTCATGCAGGCTGGAGTGCAGTGCGCAATCTCGGCTCACTGCAACCTCCGCCTCCTGGGTTCAAGCAGTTCTCCTGCCTCAGCCTCCCGAGTAGTTGGGATTACAGGCACCCACCACCATGCTAAAGGGATTGTTTTTGGTTAAGTAACAGATTGGTCAAACCTCTAGATTTTAAAAGTATATAAAACCATGAAAAGACTAGAAGAAAGCTCTGGGAGATCTTTTTATTTTTAAAGTGAACAAGGCCTTTGTAAGTGTAACACTAAACCATAAAAGACAAGACTGATAAATGGATTATTTAAAACAAAGGCTGGGTGCAGTGGCTCAGGCTTGTAATTTCAGCACTTTGAAAGGCTGAGGCAGGCAGATCACTTGAGCCAAGTAGTTTGAGACCATCCTGTGAAGCATGGCAAAACCCCATCTCTACAGAAAAATTAAAAAATTAGCTGGTTATGGTGGTGGATGCCTGTAGTCTCAGCTACTTGGGAGGCTGAGGTGGGAGGATTGATTGAGGCCAGAGGTGAAGGCTGCAGTGAGCCATGATTGTGCCACCATACTCCAGCCAGCCAGGGCAACAGAGAGAGACCCTGTCTCAAAAAAATAAAAATAGGCCGGGTATGGTGGCTCACACCTATAATCCTAGCACTTTGGGAGGCCAAGGCAGGCGGATCACTTGAGGTCAGGAGTTTGTGACCAGCCTGGCCAACATGGTGAAACCCCATCTCTACTAAAAATTAGCCTGGCGTGGTGGTGTGCGCCTATAATTCTAGCTACTCAGGAGGCTGAGGCAGAAGAATTGCTTGAACCCGGGAGGCAGAGGTTGTAGTGAGCCAAGATCACGCCACTGCACTCCAGCCTGGGCGACAGAGCGAGACTCCCATCTCAAAAAATATATGTAAATAAAACAAAACCAAAAATAACTGCATGGCAATAACATCTAAAAAAAAGTCAAAAGATAAATTATAAACTGGGAAGTAGCATTTATAGCTCATATTGCAAAGGGCTAATTCCCTTTACACGTAAAGAGTTCCTAAAATTTGATAAGAAAAAAGCTTGGCCAGGTGCGGTGATTCACACCTATAATCCCAGCACTTTGGGAGGCATAGTGGGGCGGATTACCTGATGTTGAGAGTTCGAGACCAGCCTGGCCAACAAGGTGAAACCCATCTCTACTAAAAATACAAAAATTAACCAGGCATGGTAGCTCGCACCTGTAGTCCCAGCTACTCGGGAGGCCAAGACAGGAGAATCGCTTGAACCTGGGAGGCAGAGGTTGCAGTGAGCCTGAGATCGCACCATTGTACTCCAGTCTGGGCAACAAGAGCGAAACTCCATCTCAAAAAAAAAAAAAATAAAACTTAGTAGAATAATAGGAAAAACATACACACACAGTTCACAGAAAAGGAAATATACATGGCCCTAGGATATATGAAAAGATATTCACTTTATTCCTAACAAAAGACATGTAGAGAAAACTATCTTGAAATACTATATTTTACCTGTCACATTGGCAAAGATTGGAACAGTTAATATCACAGTGTTGACAAGGATGCTGAGAAACAGGCAGTCTTCTGCATTGCTGTGGGAGGCAGTTGGCACCTTCTATAGAAGGAAATTTGGCAATAGCTGTTAAACTTACAAAACATAAAACCTTTTACCCAGCAGTTTCATTTCTGAGAATTTATCCTAAAGCTGTGCCCTGGCACATACAAAATGATATATAAACAGGGTTATTCACTGAGCATTGCTGGTAGACACAACCTAAATGTCCACCAGGAGAGATGAGCTAAATAAATTAGGGTCCATCCACACAGCGGAATGCTCTGCAGCCGTAAATAATGAAGAACCTCTGTGCCCTGACCCAGACCATCTCCTAAACATGTTAAATGAATTAGCAAAAAGAATGGGCACACTTAGCTGCCTTTTGTGGAAAGATGACCAAAAAGTAATGTACATCTATATCTGTTTGTATGTGTATATGTATAAAGCAGTTTTGAAAAGATATCTACGCAACTGGGGATGTTGTTGGCCTGGGGGTAAGGGAAAAGTGGCTGTAGATCAGAGGAGGGAGAGTTGTTGATTGTATACCTTTTTGTTCTTTTTGATTTTTGAACCATGGGAATATACTATATATTTTTGAATTAAAATTTAAAGAAAATAAGAAAATTTTTTCTGAACACATATACACTGTACAGTTAAAAGACCTTTGGCCAGGCGCAGTGGCTCATGCCTGTAAACCCAGCACTTTGGGAGGCCGAGACAGGTGGATCACGAGGTCAGGAGATCAAGACCATCCTGGCTAACATGGTGAAATCTAGTCTCTACTGAAAATACGAAAAAATTAGCTGGGCGTAGTGACAGGCGCCTGTAGTCCCAGCTACTCGGGAGGCTGAGGCAGGAGAATGGCATGAACCCGGGAGGTGGAGCTTGCTGTGAGCTGAGATCGCTCCACTGCACTCCAGCCTGGGCGACAGAGCAAGACTGTGTCTCAAAAAAAAAAAGACCTTTAACTTGTTATTTAACAGTGATTATGGATTACTTCTGATATTTAAAAAAATGAACTCAAGCAAATAAAAGGACAATCCTTTATAAAAGTATTATTTCTGTTTTGCAAGTTATTCCCCTTTATTTGTATTTTATAGTAAAGGAAAATTTGCCCTTGGATGAGCTACTATCTACTTTAAAATCATCTTTCTGTAGCTGTAAATATTGTTATAAGGCTGTCTTTTAGAATACCATTACCTCCGGATCCAGGACACCAAGGCTCCGGGCTCAACTCTTCATCTACTTTTACCTTAGACCAGGGTCCCCCCTGTCTTGGGAACATCCACCTGAAGAGAAGGGTTAGACTGACTGACAGTTGAAGTGCTGCTTTAGTGCTAAGGGTTTATTTTAACTCTCTACCTGAGCTCTGCAGAGACCTATACCCTCCCTCAACTAGCTATACTTAAATAAAAAGTCTTACCTTTTACTTATTAATATGTACCTAATTCTTAATGTCCTGAGGAGAGGTTACTTTTTTTCTCACTTCATAAAGTTTGGAAATCGGCCAGGCATGGTGGCTCATGCCTGTAATCCCAGCACTTTGGGAGGCCGAGGCGGGAGGATCACGAAGTCAGGAGATTGAGACTATCCTGGCTAACATGGTGAAACCCCACCTCTACTAAAAATACAAAAAATTAGCCGGACCTGGTGGCGGGCGCCTGTAGTCACAGCTGCTGGGGAGGCTGAGGCAGGAGAATGGCGTGAACCTGGGAGGCAGAGCTTGCAGTGAGCCGAGATCGCACCACTGCACTCCAGCCTGGGGGACAGAGCGAGACTCCATCTCAAAAAATAAAATAAAATAAAATAAAGTTTGGAAATGGGCTGGGTACGGTGGCTCATGCCTGTAATCCCAGCACTTTGGGAGGCTGAGGTGAGAGGATTGCATGAGCCCAGGAGCTGTACATTCACTCTCTTTCATGCCCCGACTCAGAATTCCATCTTCCCTACCTGTAACACTCTACCCTCTGCCCCTTACCTCTGCCTAAAAGGGTGGCATAGAGAGTAGCTTATTGGATGCTGTCTCATGTTTTGTTTTGCTTTTGCTCACTATACTCCTCCCTTCAGCTTATTAATATTCTTTTTTTCTCTTTCTTTTTTTTTTTTTTTTTTTTTTTTTTTTAAGAGACAGTCTCACTCTGTCACCAGGCTGGAGTGCAGTGGTGTAATCTCAGCTCACTGCAACCTCCACCTCCCAGGTTCAAGCAGTTCCCCTGCCTCAGCCTCCTGAGGAACTGGGACTACAGGTGTGCACCACCACACCCGGCTAATTTTTTGTATTTTTAGTAGAGATGAGGTTTCACCATGTTGGTCAGGATGGTCTCAATCTCCTGACCTCGTGATCTGCCCACCTTGGCCTCCCAAAGTGCTAGGATTACAGGCGTGAGCCACCACCTCCAGCCCCTGTCTCAGTTTTAACTCTGTTAGTGAAGGCCTTTTTTTTTTTTTTTTTTTTTTGAGACAAGATTTCACTTGTTACCCAGGTTGGAGTGCAGTGGCGTGATCTTGGCTCACTGCAACCTCTGCCTCCTGGGCTCAAGTGATTCTCCCACTTCAGCCTTCCAAGTAGCTGGGACCAGAGGTGTGTGCTACCATGCCTGGCTAAATTTTTTGTATTTTTGGTAAAGATAGGGTTTCACACTGTTGCCCAGGCTGGTCTTGAACTCCTAGTCTCAAGTGATCCTCCTGCCTTGGCCTCTGAAAGTGCAGGGATTACAGGCATAAGCCACCATGCCTGGCCCTAATGCAGATGCCTTTTGGATTTTTTTTGCTTTTGGTTTTGGTTTTTTTTTTTGAGACAGAGTCTCACTCTGTCGCCCAGGCTAGTGTGCAGTAGTGCTATCTCAGCCCACTGCAACCTCCCCCTCCCGGGTTCAAGTGATTCTCCTGCCTCAGCCTCCTAGGTAGCTGGGATTACAGGTGTGCGCCTCCATGCCTGGATAATTTTTGTAATTTTACTAGAGACAGGGTTTTGCCATGTTGTGCAGGCTGGTCTCAAAACTCCTGGCTTCAAGCAGCCTGCCCGCCTCAGTCTTCCAAAGTGCTGGGATTACAGGCATGAGCCACCACGCCTGGCTGTAAATGCCTTTTTGAAAAAATTTTTCTCTTTTTTCCCCTCTTGGTAATATGAATGCCAAATTTTTATCTTTATTTTATTTTTGAGACAGGGTCTCACTGTCACCTGGACTGGAGTGCAGTGGCGCGATCATGGTTCACTGCAGTCTCTACCTCCTAGGCTCAAGCTATTCTCCTCAGCCGCCTGAGTGGCTGGGACTACAGGCACATATCACCATGCCTGGCTACTTTCTGTATTTTATTTTTGTGGAGACAGATTTTCGCCATGTTGCCAAGGCTGGTCTTGAATTCCTGAGCTCAAGTGATCCTCCCACCTTGAGAGAATCCCAGCACCTCCCAAAGTGCTGGGAATACAGACGTGATCCACCTTGCCCAGCCCCAAATTTTTATTTTTAATAGTGATAAAATACACATAAAATTTACCATCTTCTTCATTTTAAAGTGTTAAAAGCCTTTTGATAACAAGTCAATTTCAAGATTCTGAGATAGAATGTAAAAAGAAAAGATTTCATTTAAACAGCTTTATTTCATTTATTTTTAATTTATTTTTTTAAGACAGGGTCTTGCTTTGTTGCCCAGGCTAGAGTGCAACAGAGCAAGATTGTACAGTAGCCCAATCCTGGCTCACTGCAGCCTCGACCTGTCTCGCTCAAGTCCTTCTCCTGCCTTAGCACCCCAAGTAGCTGAGACTACAGGGTGTACCACCATACCCGGCTAATTTAAAAAAATTTATTGTGGAGACAAATTCTCCCCATGTTGCTGAGGCTGGTCGAGAACTCATGGGCTCAAGCTGTCTTGCTGCTTTGGCCTCCCAAAGTGCTGGGATTATGGGTGTGAGCCACTGAGGGCGGCCTAAACAACTTTTATAAAAGATTAATTGCAAGACCATTTTTTCAACTGTACTAAAGTCTTGAATTTCTCAGCCTGGTATTTTACACTTGTGTTCAATAAATATTTGAATACATGAAGAAATGGGAGAATATTACTTTTTTCTAATATGCCTTTCGGTGAGTTTGGTTCTTTTATTTCTTTAGGTGGCCGTCAGACCCAAGAGCAACGAACTCAGAGAAATGTAACAAATGTACCTGGAGAAAAACGCACTGAAAATGGGGTAAGTGAGAGTGAATTAAATTGAATTTTAAAAATTGATGGCTAGGTGCAGTGGGTTACACCTGTCGTCGCAGCACTTTGGGAGGCCAAGGTGGGAGGATCACATGAGGCCAGGAATTTGAGATCAGCCTGAGCAAGATGGTGAGACCCTCTCTCTATAAAAGGTTTTAAAAAATTAGTCAGATGAGGCCAGGTGCAGTGGCTCGCATCTGTAATCCTAGCACTTTGGGAGGCCGAGGCATGTAGATCACGAAGTCAGGAGTCGAGATCAGCTTGGCCAATCTGGTGAAACCCCGTCTCTACCAAAAAATATAAAAATTAGCCGGGTGTGGTGGCGTGCGCCTGTAGTCCCAGCTACTCGGGAGGCTGAGGCAGGAGAATTGGTGGAACCTGAAAGGCAGAGGTTGCAGTGCACCAAGATCGTGCCACTGTACTCCAGCCTGGGCAACAGAGTGAGACTCCATGTCAAAAAAAAAAGAAAAAAGGAAAGTCAGATGTAGCCAGGCATGGTGGCTCATGCCTGTAATCCCAGTACTTTGGGAGGTCAAAGCAGGCGGATCCCCTGAGGTCAGTTCAATACCAGGCTGACCAACATGGTAAAACCCTGTTTCTACTAAAAATGCAAAAAAAATTAGCTGGGCATGGTGGCGGGCACCTGTAATCCCAGTTACTTGGGAGGCTGAGGCAGGAGAATCGCTTGAACCCAGGAGGCAGAAGTTGGAGTGAGCCAAAATCGTACCGTTGCACTCCAGTCTGGTCAAAAAGAGTGAAATTCCATCTCAAAAAAAAAAAAAAAATTAGATGTGGTGGCATCCACCTGTACTCCCAGCTACTCAGGAGGCTGAGGTGGGATGATGACTTGAGCCCAGGAGTTTGAGGCTGCAGTGAGTCATGATTGTACCACTGCACTTCAGCCTTGTCAGAGTAAGACCGTGGTTTTGTTGTTGTTGTTGTTTGTTTGTTTGTTTGTTTTAGATTGCTTTTTACTGGTACTAATGAGTTTGGGTTATAACTTATTTTTAAATTATTATTTTTGGGGTAGATATTGTCATTTCTATTGAATATTTCAAAATATTATATGAAGTTATAAAGCAGCAGTCACTGAGACGTGTTGCCTATTCACGTGATGCTCCATGAATCAGATCACGTCTCCTTTGGAGCAGACTTCCACCTGCCCTTCACATGCTGCTGCCATGTCCTCTCCTGGAGCAGGCAGTGGGTGCCCTCTGTGCACGTAACCACAGCATCTCTGTGGCGGCAGATGGGCTATGGGCTTAGCTCGTAGACTAAGAGTTGAGTAGGCTGACTTGCTTTGCATCTTCAATGTTGGTTCTGGATCCTCTGTCAGGTTTTGACAGACACAATGGATGGTGGGCTGCAGTGTCTTCCTCCATCATTGTGGTATAGACTTGGAGAATAGATGGAATGCTGATCATAGGTGAGGGGAGCTGTGGAGGAGCTCTTTGTAAGAAATGTTGGTGTTGGCTGGGCATGGTGGCCCACACCTGTAATAATGGCACTTTGGGAGGCCAAGGTGGGTGGATCACCTGAGGTCAGGAGTTTGAGATCAGTCTGAGCAAGATGGTGAGACCCTCTCTCTATCAAATGTTTTATAAAATCAGTCAGATGAGGCCGGGTGTGGTGGCTCACGCCTGTAATCCTAGCACTTTGGGAGGTTGTGGTACACAGATCACAAGGTCAAGAGTTCGAGACCAGCTTGGCCAATCTGGTGAAACCCCCGTCTCTACAAAAAAATACAAAAACTAGCCGGGCGTGGTGGTGTGCGCCTGTAGTCCCAGCTGCTCGGGAGGCTGAGACAGGAGAATCGCATGAACCCAGGAGGCAGAGGTTGCAGTGAGCCGAGATCGTGCCACTGCATTCCAGCCTGGGCAAGAGAGTGAGACTCCGTCTCAAAAAAAAGAAATGTTAGTATGTGTTGAAAGAATGAACCAATAGGGACATTTTTAATGTGGTCTTTTCTGAAAATTTTAAAGACAACTTTAACAAGTAATTTTAAGGTTAGAGATTGAGTTTCTTTTTGTGCTGTAACACTAACTAGGCATCTAAGCGTAGGCAAGTTCCTTCCTCACACAGGGCTGGGCATGATGAGACACTGGTAAAGTGCATGGAGTCTAGAGTGTGACTGGCCCATGTTCAGCCCACTGGCCTCGGAACTTTCTAATGAGCTGAATTTGAGCAAATTACTTCACCTCTCTACTTCCCAACTTATTATTGAATTGCTAGTTCTTTTATTGGCTATATTTGTGACCCTACATCATGTACTTAAATCTCTGTTTATTTGCACTATCAACTTTAAACAGTATCACTGGACCTTGCTCTTTATAAAATGAGAATATTAGGCCCCTGCCATCTTCCCTTCCTTCCTTTCAGCTCTTGCAGCTGTACCAAACTTTTATGTTGTAAAGGTTGACAATATTTGTATATTGTTATCTAACTATAAACCTTTTGTGCTTTGTCTGTAGATTGGTTATAAAGTTGAAAACCAATTTAGTAGTTTTATTATTTTAGATTTTGCAGGTATTATCCACTGCAGAGCCATGTGGTATACTAGATTATATTTTCTTCTCTTTGGTTTCAATATCATAATCCTTCTGCCACTCAGGGAGAAATATTCCTGTTGTTAAGATTGTAGGTTCTCCCTCCTTATACTCTTTATAAAAGTCGTTTCACAAATCCTCTTCACATTCCTACCTTCTATCATTAAAGTAGAGATTTGTCCACTGCAAATCCAGAGCCTCTGCAGAGTTCTTCCAGGCAGATCTGCTTCAGGATGTCTTAAGAAATAGAGGCACACACGCCACTGGTAGAAATTTTCATTCAGTAAATCTGGAGTGGGGCCTAGAAAACTCCCCACGTGGCTATGTTGCCATGCCAAGCTTGGGAACATCCAGGTTACACTTTAGCAAGCACAGCTTATTTGTCCAACAGAATGTTGAAGATCTTTTTGAGTTCTAAGATTTACCATGGGACAGGCGCAGTGGCTCGCTCCTGTAATCCCAGCACTTCGGGAGGCCAAGGCAGGCGGATCACCTGAGGTCAGGAGTTCTAGACCAACCTGGCCAACATGGTGAAACCCTCTCTCTACTGAAGATACAAAAATTAGCCGAGCATGATGGCAGGTGCCTGTAATCCTAGCTATTCGGGAGGCTGAGGTGGGAGAATTGCTTGAACCCAGGAGACGGAGGTTGCAGTGAGCTGAGATTGCACCACTGCATTCCAGCCTGGGTGACAGAGCAAGACTCTGTCTCCAAAAACAAAAAAATAAATGAATGAAAGAAAGGAAGGAAGGAAGGAGGGAGGGAAGGAGGGAAGAAGGGAGGGAGGAAGGAAGGAATTACCATGACCTGAACTTCAGGGAAGATTAAATAGATACATTGAGTAGGCCGTGTGTTGAAGAAGTGAGGTGTATTATATATGATATAATATGTGGAAGAGACTCAAAAGAAAAGTATTCCAAAGGTATGATAAATTGGATAGACCAGTTTTGATGTGATGAGACCTTTTCCTTGATGAAGTTGTTTCTTGTTAATATGGAGATATTGTGTGTATTTCAAGATCAACAAAATTGAAACCTGAAACCAAACGTGTTTTTATCCTTTATGTGGCTTGTAATTAGAGGAAAGTACGAGAGCTCCTCTAGAGGCATAACTTAGTATTGGAATCATCACATCAAAGATGTTACTGTATTTTATGGCTTACACATCTACCTTTTAAGCTTAACAATACGTTACCTTGTGAAACACTTTATTGTCTACAGAGCACTTTTACGTGCATTTTAAGATATGAAAAACATCTTCCCCCAAAATGTTTCTGTGTATACCTTGGTTATAGAATAATGAGGTGCTAAGCCTTCTAACTTCTGGGTTGAGACATCTAAGGACAGATTAAGGAGAACTGTGAGGAAAGGGAGGGAGTGTGGGTTAGAAGAGAAGGGCAGAATGCTGAGTTGGTGTGATTGATGTCCATCAGCAGCTGCTGAACTAAGAAGCCAGGGAAGTTCTGCTCTCTGAAAATTGCAGGACAGCAAGTCAGGTTAGTACATGTGCTGGTTTGTCATTATGCTATAAAGGCAAATTGATTTGTTCTCATTATATATGCCTGTGTTGAAGCTTCCAAGATGTCCCCAGGTTCCGTGATTTGCTAGTATGACTCAGGACTAAGCATAGCTCTTGAGTTGCTACAATTAAAGGATTCAGAGCCAGATCAGCAAAGAGGAAAGACACATTCGACTTAGGTATCCTGGAAGCACTTTTTCCTGTCTTCTCAGCCAAACAGGTTTAAAATCTGAGTCAGTTTTTGCTTCATTCTAGGATATCCAGTAAGTTGCTAAGACCAATTGATCCTACCCTCCTGTGTTTTCTTCTAAGAGCTTTATAGTTTTAGCTCTTGCGTTTAGTTCTGTGATCAATTTTTGAGTTAATTTTTGTGTATAGTGTGAGTTACAGGATTCAAATTCATTCTTTTCCATGTAAATATCCAGTTCTCCCAGCACCACTTGGTGAAAAGACTATTCTGTCTCCCACTGAATTGCCTGACACCTTTGTCAGATCAGCCGCCCATAAATGTGATGTTTATTCCCAGAGGCATTGCTAGTGTAGTTACCCAGGCACCGTTTTCCATGTGGCGCCCAAGACTCAACTGTGCCCGTCATCTCCTAGGCCAGATCACATTTCAACTGTCTAGAGAAAAACTCAGACTTCTGCCAGGAGAGAAGAGAGGCAGTCACCTAGGAGCATGCAGTTGGGGAGGAGATAGGGATTTAACTGCCTCTTAAATATCGTTCACTCAGTCTGCCTTATTTTCAGTCCCTACATTTTATTCCCCTTTCCAGAGGTACATGGTGTTGTCAGTTCCTGAAACTTTGAAGATTCTGTGCTGTAACTGGAGTGTTCATCCAGTTTTACTCCTTCTGGCTTGAGGTTTGTCTCAGATGTACTAGGTCAGTTATTTCTCATCTGTTCTTTTGCCAACTTCCAAACATCTGTGTTGTGTGCACTCCTGTTAGTCCTGCTTTTGTGGGTTTACATTATTTGATGTCAAAAATCCCTTTACTGTCAATTAGTGGAGTTTTGGGATTTAATGAAATTTAGATTAATCCTCCCTTATGAGCAGAGCCAGGTGTGAATTTATTTTAATTTCCTTATTGGGCTTTGTTGAATTTACTGATTCTGAGTATTGGCATCTGTCAGCAATTCTGGAACATTCTCTATTATCTTGACAAGTATTTTATCTTCTGCATTCTTTCTGTTTTCTTCTTTTGGAACTCTTATTAGACCTTCATCTTTCATTTTATTCTCCTTGTCTCTTAATTTCTTTTTTATATATTCTCTTTTTTGGTCTCTTCATACTGTATTCTGGATACTGTCCTAAGATACATCTTTCAGTTAGTGAATTCTGTCTTCAGCTGTGTGTGTCTATTTAATGCATATAAGGTGCATTTATTTATTTATTTATTTATTTTTTTTTTTGAGGAGTCTCGCTCTGTCGCCCAGGCTAGAGTGCAGTGGCGGGGCTCACTGCAAGCTCCGCCTCCCAGGTTCACGCCATTCTCCTGCCTCAGCCTCCCAAGTAGCTGGGACTACAGGCGCCCGCCACCACGCCTGGCTAATTTTTTGTATTTTTTTAGTAGAGACAGGGTTTCACCATGTTAGCCAGGATGGTCTCGATCTCCTGACCTTGTGATCCGCCCGTCTCGCCTCCCAGAGTGCTGGGATTACAGGCTTGAGCCACCGCGGCCGGCCAAGTGCTTTTAATATTATTATTTTGAAAGGTATGACGTAGTCTGGGAAAAATACTAGCAAATCATGTTACCTGATAAAGGATTCAGATGTAGAATATATAAAGAACTCCCAAAGCTTAATAATAAGAAAACAAACAACTCAATTCAAAAAAGAAATAGGCCGACCTCAGTGGCTCATGCCTGTAATCCCAGCACTGAGGAGGGTGGATCACTTGAGGTCAGGAGTTTGAGACCAGCCTGGCGAACATGGCGAAACCCTGTCTCTACTAAAAATACAAAAATTAGCCAGGTGTGGTTGTGCATGCCTGTAATCCCAACTACTTGGGAGGCAGGAGAATCACTTGAACTTGGGAGGCAGAGGTTGCAGTGAGCTGAGATCTTGCGGCTGCACTCCAGCCTGGGCAACAGAGTGAAACTTTGTTTCTTTTTTTTTTTTTTTTTGAGACGGAGTCTCGCTCTGTCGCCCAGGCTGGAGTGCAGTGGCCGGATCTCAGCTCACTGCAAGCTCCGCCTCCTGGGTTCACGCCATTCTCCCGCCTCAGCCTCCCGAGTAGCTGGGACCACAGGCGCCCGCCACCTCGCCCGGCTAATTTTTTGTATTTTTTAGTAGAGACGGGGTTTCACCGTGTCAGCCAGGATGGTCTCGATCTCCTGACCTCGTGATCCGCCCGTCTCGGCCTCCCAAAGTGCTGGGATTACAGGCTTGAGCCACCGCGCCCGGCCGAAACTTTGTTTCAAAAAAAAAAAAAAAAAACAGGTGAAAGATTGAACAGGTGCTTCCCCAAATAAAATATATGAATGTCAAGTAAGCACATGGAAAGGTGTTCACCATCATTAGTCTTTAGGAAAATACAAATTAAAACCACCATGAAGTAGCATTACACACCTATTAGAATGTCTAATGTTAGAAAGACTGATCATAACAAGTGTTGGTGAGGAAAGGGAGAAATTGGAACTCTTATGTACTGCTGGTGGGAATGTAAAATGGTATAATCTGGAAAATAATTTGGTAGTTTGAAACTTAAACATAAATCTACTGTATGACCCAGCAACTCTACTCTTAAATATTTACCTTAGAGAAATGAAAGCAAATGTCTGTGCAGACTTGTACATGGATGTCCATAGCAGTTTGATCTGGCTTGAAGCCAAAATCTGGAAACAACCCAGATGTTCATTAACAGGTAAATGCACAAATAAACTACGGTATATCCTCACAGTGGAATATTCCTGAACAATCAAAAGAAATGGACTACTAATACATGCTACAACATGGATGAATCTCAAAATCATTGTGCTGAAAGAAGCCAGCCAAAGGAGTATGTACTGAATACTGTATGATTTCATTCGTATACAATTCTAGAAAACATAAACTAATCTCTAGTAACAGGGAAGGTCAGTGTTTGCCTGTGGACCATGAGAGCCAGGAGTTGGGGGCAAAGAGATAAAAGGAAGGGATTACAAAAGGGCACGAGGAAATTTGGGGAGAGGATGGATTTATTTTCTTGCTTGTGATTATTTCATAGTTTATACATTTGTCAGAACATCAAATTATATATGTAGATATGTGCAGTTTGTTATATGTGAATTATACCTCAGTAAAGCTCTTGTAAAATTCATTAAAATTTTCAGTTCTAGAAGTTTTAGGCCATGCGCAGTGGCTCACGCCTGTAATCCCAGTACTTTGGGAGACTGAGGCGGGTGGGTCACCTGAGGTCAGGAGCCCTAGACCATCCTGGCCAACATGGTGAAACCCCATCTCTACTAAAAATACAGAAATTAGCCTGGTGTTGGTGGCAGGTGCTTGTAATGCCAACTACTTGGGGGATGAGGCAGGAGAATCGCTTGAACCCAGGAGGCGGAGGTTGCAGTGAGCTGAGATTGCATCATTGCACTCCAGCCTGGGGGACAAGAGCGAGACTTTGTCTCCAAAAAAAAAGGAAGTGTTAGATCTTAAATCTTCTTAGTTGCTCTTTGCGTGTATTTTAAACACACTAAACATATTTTATATTCAGCAACTAATAATTTCTCTATCTGATGTTACTTCTGCTGACTGTTGAGTTATGGCTCCTTGATTGCTGTGTGTTTTGATTTTTGACAATGAGCTGCTCGTTTTCCTTGAAACTTTAACTCTGGGCATTTTTTGAGGCCTGGATAAAGTCAGGATTTTCGTGAAAGGCTTGCATGTGCTTTGTCAGTAACTAGGCACAAGTTAGGCTCAATTTCTACTGTCCTCTGTGGATCGTGAAGCTTGCATGAGAGCTGTCTAGTGGTTACAGATTGTTAGGGGGCCGTCTCTCCTTCCACTCAGTGATGGAGAAAGGCAGGTTTCCCTACTGCCTCCTTCTGTGTGGGGGGTTCATTTCATAGTTAGCCTTACATTGAGGTTGTAGGTCTTTGCATCCTGGACGTTTGTGGGCATCTCCTTGGACTCTCCCCACTGGAATGAGCCTAAGTATTTACCTCCTAATGCCAGACTCCACCAGCTGCCAGGAAGCAAGTATGCAGGTGGGCAAATACCTTCAGGACAAAAGCCAGCTGTGGTGTTCTTTTATTATTGCCCAAGGTTTCTGCTTTCTCTTTATTTTTGGTCCCTGTGGTTTCCTTACTGTTGTGCCAACTCAGTGATGCTTTTGAAAACATGCTTTGGCCAGGTGCAGTGGCTCACACCTGTAATCCCAGCACTTTGAGAGGCCGAGGCAGGCGGATCATGAGCTCAGGAGATCGAGAGCATCCTGGCTAACATGGTGAAACCCCGTCTCTACTAAAAATACAAAAAAAGAATTAGCCGGGTGTGGTGGCGGGCGCCTGTAATCCCAGCTACTTGGGAGGCTAAGGCAGGAGAATGGCGTGAACCCGAGAGGCAGGGCTTGCAGTGAGCTGAGATTGCCCACTGCACTCCAGCCTGGGTGACAGCCAGACTCAAAAAAAAACAAAAAAACAAAAAAACAAAAAAAAAAACAACCACATGCTTTGTGTTATATCTTGCCTTTTAGGTTTTGTTACCAGGAGTGTGATACAGGGTGTCCTGTCGGCCATGCAGTTGGAAGCAGAGCACTCCCAGGGTGTTCTTTTGTTTTCTTTTGTTGTTATCTGTGTACTTTGATAGCCCATTTTCCTGCCAGTCTCTTTCTACCCCTAATTATTCCTAGCATCTTGTCTTGGGTATAAATGTGTGTTGAATTGAATTGATATGGATGACTTTTTTTTGTTTTTTGAGACGGGTTCTCGCTCTGTCGCTCAGGCTGGAGTGCAGTGGCACAATCTCGACTCATTGCACCCTCTGCCTCCCAAGTTCAAGCAATTCTCCTGCCTCAGCCTCCCACGTGACTGGGACTACAGGCATGCACCACCACGCCTGGCTAATTTTTGTATTTTTAATGGAGAATGGAGTTTCACCGTGTTGGCCAGGCTGGTCTCGAACTCCTGAGCTCAAGTGATCCTCCTACCTCAGCCTCCCAAAGTTCTGGTATTACAGGCAGGAGCTACCACCTGGGCCTTATGTGAATAAGTCTTATGAGTAAAATTTATTCATATTGGGCCAGGCATGGTGGCTCACACCTGTAATCCCAGCACTTTGGGAGGCCAAGGTGGGTGGATCACTTGAGGTCAGGAGTTTGAGACCAGTCTGGACAACAGAGTAGACCTCATTTCTATTTTTTAAAAAAGTTTTATTCACATTTACAGACTAAAATAGCATGTTGTAGTATTATTGCAGGGTAGGGAGCTAGTATGCATTGGAGATATCTAATTGGCTCTTATTAATTTGTGAGACTTAGTAATTGTTGGAATATGAGATATTCTGGCTTCAGAATATAATGAGATGTTAGAGAGGCTTGATTTTATTGAACATTTTATGTTTTTGCCACCTTCGTGACTGGGAATACTGAACATATAATTTATGTGATAAAAATGAGCATCCATGTTTATAAGGTATCTTGATATCATTATCAATTGTTTTTTGTTTGCTAAATGGGCAAGTAAAGCCTACTCTTCAAACCTGAAGATGTATAACCTTGAAGAGATAGGAATAAAGAGGAATGATTTCATATTAATGAATATTGCGTGGAAGTAGGTTTTATTCTGATTATTTTGCTAGAGTTTTGCATTAAGGTTGGTTGTCATTTTTGTAATGACACTTTATTTGAGAAACCACTTATACTTTAAAAAAACTAGTTATACGGTGTGTGTTGTGGCTCACGCCTGTGATCCCAGCACTTTGAGAGGCCAAGGCAAGAGAATAACTTGAGACTAGGAGTTTGAGACCAGCCTGGGCAACATAGTGAAACACTGTCTCTACAAAAAAAATTTTTTTAAATACATCAGCGTAGGCCAAGCACAGTGGCCCACACCTGTAATCCCAGCACTTTGGGAGGCCGAAGTAGGCAGATCACTTGAGGCCAGGAGTTTGAGACCAGCCTGGCCCACATGGTAAAGCCCCATCTCTACTAAAAAAAAATTCAAATATTAGCCTGGCATGGTGGCACGCACCTGTAATCCCAGCTACTCAGGAGGCTACCATTTATAGCAGGAGAATTGCTTGAACCTGGGAGGCACAGTTGCAGTGAGCTGAGATGGCACCACTGCACTCCAGCCTGGGCGACAAGAGTGAGACTCCATCTCAAAAGAAGAAAGAAAAAAAAAACCTGTGTAATGTGGGAAGTAAAACAAAGAGAAATAAAAAAATTTTTCTTTAAACTGCCAAAAATATTTAGTCTTTAAAATCTTGTGATGATTAAATTACTAGATAAGATACTAGACATTTGGTCTAATTTTTTTCTATTCTTTATTGTGAAAAATATGCACAGAAATATATGTACATGTATAAAACATGTACAGTTTAAAAAGACACTCAGAGCTGGGTGGGGTGGCTCACACCTGTAATCTCAGCACTTTGGGAAGCCAATGCGGGTGGATCAGTGAGGTCAGGAGCTTGAGACCAGCCTGGCCCACATGGTGAAACCCCATCTGTACTAAAAATACAGAAATTAGGCTCGGTGCAGTAGGTCACGCCTACTTTGGGAGTAGTCCCAGTACTTTGGGAGGCCGAGGCAGGTGGATCACAAAGTCAGGAGATCGAGACCATCCTGGCCAACATGGTGAAACCCTGTCTCTACTAAAATACAAAAAAATTGACCGGGTGTGGTGGTGTGCGCCTGTAGTTCCAGCTACTCGGGAGGCTGAGGCACGGGAGTTGCTTGAACTCTGGAGGCAGAGGTTGCTGTGAGCCAAGATCGCGCCACTTGCACTCCAGTCTGGCGACAGAGCAAGACTCCGTCTCAAAAGAAATAAATAAATAAAAATACAAAAATTAGCTGGGCATGGCAGTGCACGCCTGTAATCCCAGCTATCCGGGAGGCTGAGGCAGGAGAATTGCTTGAACCTCAAGGGGACGGAGGTTGCGGTGAGCCGAGATTGTGCCACTGCACTCCAGCCTGGGTGACAGAGTGAGACTCCATCTTAGAAAAAAAAAGACACTCAGGTGACTACCACCCAGGCTGAGAATTTCTCTGTTTATTCTTTTTAAAACAATTCTATCCAACTTATTTTAATTGTAGACAGAATAAAGACATAAAAGCAAGATGGTTAGTGAAGGCCACTTGAAGTCTCCTTTCAGATTTCATAGAGAAAGAAAGGGTATTTTTGGAGATAGATGTGTGAACAAATCATGCTAGTATGAAAAGTGTAGTAAAAGTGGAATAAGGCACCAAAATAAATGGGTATGATTATCAAGATTGATATCGGGCAATACTTCCCAAAATAAAGAATCAGAGGATTCTACAAAGATACAGAGGACTAGATGTGAAACTCTGTGGTGACAGAGAGTTATAAACGGGACTGTGCAGCATGAAGTGTAGGGACAGGCAAGGGGGAGGGGACACGGAGAGGGAGGAGAGCAAGAGGACCAGCCCGGGAGAAGCCAGGTCTTGACCATGCTAAGATCTCAGATTAATCTTGTAGGATTTTAAGCAAGCTGTATTTTAGAAGTATCTCTGTGGTGCTGGCCTGTAAGAATTATATATCAGCAGTGGGAGATGAGCAGGACGGGAATGAGACTGGAGATGAGAGCCTGGTGAGGTCATTGTTTCTGTGCTTTGCAATGGTGTCACAACTACTGGAATCTCAGAGACTTTCAAAGGAAGTATTTGAAAATACAATTTCAAGGGTATGATGATATAAGCAGAGGAGGCATCCAGTTATCTATAAATTACCATTTAGAAGAAATTTCACTTCTTATTTATTTATTTTAAAGAGACAGAATTTTGTTCTGTTGCGTAGGCTGGAGTGCAGTGGTGAAATCATAGTTCACTGTAGCTTGGAACCCTGGGCTCAAGCAGTCCTCTCACCGCAGCCTCCAAAGCAGCTGGGACTAGAGGTGGGCACCACCATGCCCAGCAATTTTTAAATTTTTTTTGTAGAGATGGTGTCTCACATGTTGCCCAGGCTGGCTTTGAACTTTTGGCCTCAAGTGATCCTTCCACTCCAAAGCCCTTCGGTGTCACTGGGCAGGTGACATTAAGCATTAAGTCTATCTGGTCACTTCTCATAATCTTCTAAAACTAAAGAGTTGCCTAGAGTTCTCATTATTGCATTTATCTTATTTTTTATTGTTTTATTTTGAGACAGAGTCTCGCTGTTTCGCCCAGGCTGGAGTGCAGTGGCACGATCTCGGTTCACTGCAAGCTCCGCCTCCCGGGTTCATGCCGTTCTCCTGCCTCAGCCTCCCGAGTAGCTGGGACTACAGGCACCTGCCATCACCCCTGGCTAATTATTTATATTTTTAGTAGAGACGGGGTTTCACCGTGTTAGCCAGGATGGTCTTGATCTTCTGACCTCATGATCTGCCCGCCTCAGCCTCCCAAAGTGCTGGGATTACACGCGTGAGCCACCACACCCGGCCGCATTTATCTTATTTTTAAAATTATTTTATTCTTGAATCAGGTAACTTTTGTTTTTCAAGAGGGAGAAATTAATCCTTTCCCATTAGTTCAAACTATGTGAAATTGTTGATGTTTGATCATTTTTTGACCTGGCGGATCATGAGGTCAAGAGATCGAGACCATCCTGGCCAACATGGTGAAACCCATCTTTACTAAAAATACAAAAATTAGCTGGGCGTGGTGGCACGTGCCTATAGTGCCAGCTACTCAGATTCTCCTGCTGAGGCAGGAGAATTGCTTGAACCCAGGAGGCAGAAGTTGCAGTGAACCGAGACAGCACCATTGCACTCCAGCTGGTGACAGAGCGAGACTCTGTCTCAAAAGAACAAACAAAAAAGCAACATTTTCATATGATTTAGATTATTAAGATTTCTTCATGATGTCTGGTAGAGTGTTTACACTTTGATGTAATAAATGGCTGTTGATTAGGAGCAACCATGTATGCCAAGCTGCAGCCAGGTAGTGAGGGCAGCACGTCCCGTGTGATGGAAAGAGTGCCTGCTTGCTGTCAGGAGATGCAGCTATGATCCTGGCACTGCTACTGACCTGACACATAAGCTTGGGAAAGCCAGTCAACCAGCTGCCCAGAGCCTCAGCTTTCTCACCTGTAAAATAAGCTTAAGAATTTTCCTCCTAGGGGCCAGGCACAGTGGCTCACGCCTGTAATCCCAGCACCTTGGAAAGCCGAGGTGGGCAGATCATGAGGTCAGGAGATCGAGATCATCCTGGCTAACACGGTGAAACCCCGTCTCTACTAAAAATACAAAAAATTAGCTGGGCATGGTGGTATGCACCTGTGGTGTCAGCTATTTGGGAGGCTGAGGCAGGAGAATCACTTGAACTGGGAGGTGGAGGTTGCAGTGAGCTGTCTCGCCACTGTGCTCAAGCCTGGGCCACAGAGCAAGACTCCGTCTCAAAAACTAATAATAATAAAAAAAAAATAAGGCCGGGCGCGGTGGCTCACTCCTGTAATCCCAGCACTTTGGGAGGCCGAGGCGGGTGGATTACGAGGTCAGGAGATCGAGACCATCCTGGCTAACATGGTGAAACCCCGTCTCTACTAAAATACAAAAAAATTAGCCGGGCATGGTGGCAGGCGCCTGTAGTCCCAGCTACTCGGGAGGCTGAGGCAGGAGAATGGCCTGAGCCCGGGAGGCGGAGATTGCAGTAAGCCAAGATTGCGCACTGCACTCCAGCCTGGGCGACTGAGCAAGACTCCGTCTCAAAAAATATATATAATAATAAATAAATAAAATAATAAAAATTTCCTCCTAGGGTTTTTGTAAGCATCATCTAAGACAACTATAAACTTGGGTACGTATAAATGTCTACTATGCAGCAGGCATTCATTACATGTTAATTGTTGAATCTCTAGAATGAATTCAAGAATTCATTTTAGGCTGGGCACGGTGGCTCATGCCTGTAATCCCAGCACTTTGGGAGGCCGAGACGGGCGGATCACGAGGTGAGGAGATCGAGACCATCCTGGCTAACATGGTGAAACCCCGTCTCTACTAAAAATACAAAAATTAGCCGGGCGCAGTGGTGGGCGCCTGTAGTCCCAGCTACATGGGAGGCTGAGGCAGGAGAATGGTGTGAACCTGGGAGGCGGAGCTTGCAGTGAGTGGAGATTGCACCACTGCACTCCAGCCTGGGCCACAGAGCGAGACTCCGTCTCAAAAAAAAAAAAAAAAAGATTTCATTTTAAAAAGTACTGAGTTCTTCCCATCTCTGAAAGTGAATAAACATCCTGAATATCAAAACAATGGTATGAGAGAGTCCTTGGAGAATCAGAAGAACTTCAGGAAGCAGATGGCATTGCCCCTAGGTCTTAAGTGATAGGCAGAGTTTAGGAAGCAGTGGGGGAAGGGCTCTGTGGGTAGCAGGAAGAGCATGAGTGAGATATGCTCACAGGAAAGTGTTGGTTCTAGAATGGAGTGGCAAGTACCAATGTGGGAGGTCATAAAGAGCAGTTTTGAGCAGCAGCTTTTATTTAGGGCAAGGATGGCTCAATGAAAGATGTTGCTGCTGAGGCTTCTGGAAAAAGGCTAGAGCCATTCATAGAAATAGGGAATTTAGGGAGGAAGCCACGCTTGGAAGGAGAGAGAGGAATTTGGTGGAGAGAGGCCAGAGGTGGATGTTTTGGCTAGGTGTGTTCTCATATAAACTAAGTGCAAAAAAGAATGAGCATGAAGCTGTTGAACTATTTCATGTCATCTCACTGGAGCTTGAAAGTTTAGGGAATTTTTTATTCCACATAATATATATTTTTTGATTCTAGGTTACAGTTTATTTCAAATAATCTGAATACAATGACCAGTATACAATTTTAAATGAGGTACACAAGGAAATAAGACATCATGAACAAAATGTGACAAACACCTCAGATACCGGTGTGACCTGGCACAGGCTATAAAACGGCTGTGTTTTATTTGAAGAAATGACAAGTTTTGATCATATGTTCAAGAGAATAGGAAAGTATTTCAAAATGGCACTGCAGACTGAAAAAAGAACCAAACGGACTTTCACAAATGAAAAAAAAACCCTGAAATTAAAAGCTCAAAAGAAAGGTTTAACACATATAGACAAATCTGAAGATTTAAAATGAATAACAGAAATTGAGAAGAAGCATTTTGAAACTTTCATATCAACTTAGGGTAATCTTATGTCTACTCACTACAATAATAAAAACATTGTGGATGTATTTTGTACTTCACTTCTATAATAATTTATTTTCATTGTGTTTTCTGATAAAATAAAGGACTCATGTCTGGGATAACGTACTATTACAATTCAACAACAAGAAGACAACCAACTTAAAAATAGACATCTCATCAAAGAAGAGAGATGGCTATAGCACAGGCATATGAAAAGATGCTTAACATTTCCAGTCACTGGGGAAATGCAAATTGAAACCACAGTGAGACACCATTACACACCCACAAGAATTAAGCTATAAGCAAAAAGACAAATATTGGCAAGAATGTGGACACACTGGAACCCTCATACATTGCTGGTGGAAATGTAAAATAGTGCAACCACTTTGGAAAACAGTTTGGCAGTTTCTTAAAAAGCTAAACATAAACTTACCATACAAGCCAGGAATTCCACTCCTAGGTATCTGCTCAAGAGAAATGAAATATATGCTCACACAGGCCTCTATGCAAATGTTCACAGCAGCACTGTTACTCATAGCAGCTAAGAAACAGCCCAAATGTCCATTAACTGGTGAATGGATAAACAAAATGTGGTATATCCATCTGACTGAATATGACGCAGCATTAAAAAGAAACTAACTACTCAACACAGATGAACCTCAAAAACATTACAGCAGATGTAAAAGACTACCTATGGTATGATTTCGCTTATATGAAGTGTCCGGAAAAAAGTAAGTCTAGAGACAGAAAGCAGATCAGTGGGTGCCTGCATCTGGGGTTGGGCGTGGAAATTAATAGTGAATGGGCACAAGGTAACTTTTGGAGGAAGATGGAAACATTCTAAAATAGAATTGTGATGATGATTGCACAATTCTATGTATTTGCTAAAAAAATTTTCCAGTTACAATGGGTAAATTTTAGGATATGTAAATTATGCCTCAATTAACTCTAAAAAAGAAAAGCCTGTGACTTGAAAAGTTCGAAAAAAAAAAAAAATCTAGGGATAGGGCTGAAAGTTACACTCAGAATGAGTATGTGGCTTTAAATTCTTTTATTGTTAAAAAGCAAACTAAAAATAAGTGAACTCTCTACTCAGTAAATGAAGAAAAGTTTCAAATAAAAGACATGGGATAATTAAAGATAAAAGTACAGATGAATAATATTGAACACAAACAGAACATTCAAAAGAATAAATGAACTTACAAGGAGACACAACCGCCACAGACGGGGAAGAGATTAAAAGGGCCGTTAAACAGTGACCATGTACTGGTTAACAGACCCTCCTTTCTAAATGAAACCACTATGGAAAGAAGCTACAGATGTTTCATAGAAGAAAGCAACAGGCCCACTGAGTTCCAAGTCAACCTTTCAACCCTATTTCATGGACACATTCCACATTGTATTGTTTCTGAAATCTGGGTCCATCTCATTATCCCTGTCGTGAGTTGGCAGTGTGAGGGAGCTGCGGGAAAAGCTTCTACAGGCCACCCCAGGAACCATCACGAAGTGCTGGTGACAACGAATCTTCTAAGGATGGTAGTTTTTGAAGTTCTCTATTATTGCTTGTGCTAAACCTTGAAGCATTTTGCCATTTGTCTTTCTATGGGCTAAGAGACTGGTACTTTAATTTTAGCAGATGCTGTAGATGGGACAGCAACAAGGTTGTTTTTCCTGATGGAAATTTGCTCTGATTCTACTATGTCTTGTCCTTCTTTTGAACTTTTTTCACTCTTCATGCTTTTACTTCCATGAAGTAATTTGGCTGATAATTAAAATCAGCATATCAAGATTAGGGACATCTGAAGTGACCCATTTGCCAGTAGATGTTTAATTGCTGACAAAATCCACTGATGTTTTCTGTTAACTGATCACCAAGGAATGTGTGTTAGGCGTTGAAGGAAAAAACACCATTCATAGTTAGACCTCCATTGTTTACACTGTAGCTTAGCTCCTTTAAACATATGCATGTTCTCTCTCTTCTCTGGGTTACGGTGATGCTGTTTGGGGAGATTGCACTGTGACTGAACTTATAATAAAAATAAAGTTACAGGACAGGAAAGCATCTTTAGGGTAGCAAAAGCTAAACAAGAGGGCACTTCAGAGCAGGTAGAGCCAGCATATGTGCACAACAAAACAGGCATCGGAGATGCTCCTCTGCCTCTGAGGCACTTGGCACATGTATGCCAAGCAAAAGCAGAATATTTTGGGTTTATCCAAGCATGACACAAAATTCAAATCTGTACCAGAGTCTGTTCTCTGACTAGAAACAGTTGGGTTGACTAAATTAGTATGTTTATTTGCCTGAAATTGTAATGTCAAAATAGCATTCCTTACAGAGCATTATTTAGTGTTTCTTTTTTTCTTTTTTCTTTTTTTTTTTTTTTTTTTTGAGACGGAGTCTCGCTGTGTTGCCCAGGCTGGAGTACAGTGGTACAGTCTCAGCTCACTGCAGCCTCCACCCCCCAGGTTCAAGTGATTCTCCTGCCTCAGCCTCCCAAGTAGCTGGGATTACAGGCACCTGCCACCATGCCCAGCTAATTTTTTGTATTTTTAGTAGAGACAGCATTTCACCGTGTTGGCTAGGCTGGTCTTGAACTCCTGACCTCATGATCCACCCTCCTCGGCCTCCCAAAGTGCTGGGATTACAGGCGTGAATTACTGTGCCCAGCCTATTTAGTGTTTCTAGATGAAAGATTAATTATACAAAAAAAAAAAAAAAAGGCATAGTTTTTCAAGAACTGCAATAATGAGTCATTAACTGGACAGATATGGATGAGGTATGTAATATGATGAATTTCTCTGTTCATAGGTAAAATTGTAGTCTTTACTACTTTTTGGTACCTAGCAAAATTTTTTTCTTTTTCTTTTCTTCTTTTTTTTTTTTTTTTTTGATATAGGGTCTTGCTGTGTCCCCTAGGCTGGAGCGCAGTGGTACAGTCACAGCTCACTGCAGTCTCAACCTCCCGGGCTCAAACGTTCCTTCCACCTCATCCTCCTGAGTAGCTGGGACTACAGGTGTCCGCCACCATGCCTGGCTAATTTTTGTATATTTTGTAGAGATGGGGTTTCACCATGTTGTCCAGGCTGGTCTGAAACTCATGAACTGGGATTACAGCCTTGAGCCATCATGCCTGGCCGCATATTAGCAAAATATTTCAGTAGTACATTAAATAGAATGTAAGACTAGCCTTCTTACTAATACTTGGAGAGGCAAATATTTTGTTTATAAAAATTTTGTAAGCTAGCTAGTAAAGTCTCTTATTTCCGCAAGTAGATTTGTGGAAGTTTGGAGAAAGAAGGCGGTGATATGATCAGATAAGTGATCATAAAAACGTCTCTTTCCCTCTGCTCATGCTGGGGTTGGGGTGGGAGGTTAGCTAGACCTGAGGTGGGGTGGGCCGTGTTTAGTGTGGAAAACAAGCGACGTGGTGTGAGGTGGAGAGTGAGCTGGGTTCATCAGGAGCAGAAACAGGGTTCCTGGAATCCAGAGTTCAGGTAGTGAACGTCGGTGTTAGAGGACATTTGGATCCCTGGGGCCACAGGTGGTAGTCCCTGCCGAAGGGATCATTGGAGCAGGTTTAAGGCTGGTGGGGTGTTTCCTGTTTGGGGGTCCTGTATTCGTAGGCACCTGTCTGACTTGCTGAGAGAACTTTTCTGCTAATTTAACTTAGTTGTTGGAAGTGGCTTGTGCTCTGTGTGACCTGGAGCGGAACTCATCCGACAACTCTACCATAATTAGGGACCTCGAATTGCCTGAGGGAACAGAGTTTGATTTCTTCTTATTAGATGCAATCAATGAAGAGAAATAGGGAAGAATTGGGTAATAGGTTTGTTTGAATAAATAAAGTTTATATGAAAAATTTAAAATTGTAAATAGGGATTAGGTTGCATGTAATACATTGCTAGGCCTATTATTAAAAAATCAAGTTTTCATTGAAGGGTTTTCATTTTCTTTAAAATTGTGGAAAAAGTGCTTCTTTTTTCCCAAGTTTTCACATTGCACAATTACTAAAATGTAAATTGTTACATATTTGTTGACTTACAGGTTTATGGTAGCTTATGTTTTTATAACCCATTTAAATACAATTAAAGCACACAGGCATGTTCATTTTGAAATAATTCATTCAGCTGTACGTTAGGATTTATTACACTTTTCTTTTTTTTTTTTTTTTTTTTTGAGGCGGAGTCTCCCTCTGTCGCCCAGGCTGGAGTGCAGTGGCCAGATCTCAGCTCACTGCAAGCTCCGCCTCCCGGGTTTATGCCATTCTCCTGCCTCAGCCTCCCGAGTAGCTGGGACTACAGGCGCCCGCCACCACGCCCGGCTAGTTTTTTGTATTTTTAGTAGAGACGGGGTTTCACTGTGTTAGCCAGGATGGTCTCGATCTCCTGACCTCGTGATCCACCCGTCTCGGCCTCCCAAAGTGCTGGGATTACAGGCTTGAGCCACCATGCCCGGCCTACACTTTTCTATATATAAGATCTTCAGTAAAATTTCATTACAATATAAGTTGATGTATAAGATACAATGACTGAATTACTTATGACAACATGGCATATCTTAATTTTGTACCTAGAAAAACACATGCAACATAAAGAGTAGAAATGTTTGTATTGGCAAATAAAATACTTTTTGGTTTAGGTAAGTAAAATATTTTAATAAGCTCTATTTTATTCATAGATACAAACATCAGAACACCAGACAGTTAAATTTCTCTTATATCCTCTTTTCATTGTTTTGTGAAGCCTTTGGTAGGGGAGACCAAAAAGCTAGTTTTTGATTTTTTTTTTTTCTTTAAGTTGTGAAATTATAAAATTAATGTTAATTGAAAGATTTGTTGAATAGACATAGTTTTCCTCTAGTCAAAAAGTGTTTAAGTCTGGGCACACTGGCTTACACCTGTACATCTGTAATCTCAGTGCTTTGGGAGACCCAGGTGGGAGGATCGTTTGAGCCCAGGAGATTGAGGCCAACACAGGCAACATGTTGAGACCCCTGCCTCTACAAAAAAATTTTAAAAATCAGCCAGGCATGACGGCGTGTGCCTGTAGTGCTAGCTAGGCGAGAGGATAGCTTGAGGCTGCAGTGATTGCATCACTCTACCCCAGCTTGGGTGACAGAGCGAGATTCTGTCTCTAAATTAAAAAAAAAAAGGAAAAGGCCGGGCGCGGTGGCTCACGCCTGTAATCCCAGCACTTTGGGAGGCCGAGGCGGGCGGATCACAAGGTCAGGAGATCGAGACCATGGTGAAACCCCGTCTCTACTAAAAATACAAAAAAAAATTAGCAGGGCGCGGTGGCAGGTGCCTGTAGTCCCAGCTACTTGGGAGGCTGAGGCAGGAGAATGGCAGGAACCCGGGAGGCGGAGCTTGCAGTGAGCCGAGATCGCGCCACTGCACTCCAGCCAGGGGGACAGAGCAAGACTCCGTCTCAAAAAAAAAAAAAAAAAAAGGAAAAAAGCTTGTACCATATTGTTTGCTCAGGATTTTTAGATAAACAGAATGGTGGTTCCAGTTAAAGCTGTTAAATCCGGCCGGGCGCAGTGGCTCATGCCTGTAATCCAACTGTAATCCCAGCCCTTTGGGAGGCCAAAGCAGGCAGATCACAAGGTCAGGAGTTCGAGACCAGCCTGACCAATATGGTGAAACCTCATCTCTACTAAAAAACACAAAAATTAGCTGGGTGTGGTGGCGGGCACCTGTAGTCCCAGCTACTTGGGAGGCTGAGGCAGGAGAATTGCTTGAGCCCGGGAGGCGAAGGTTGCAGTGAGCCAAGATTGCGCCACTGCACTCCAGCCTGGGTGACAGAGCAAGACTCCCTCTCAAAAAAAAAAAAAAGACTGTTAAGTCCTGATTCCACGTTTCAAGAGTCAAGAATGTGCTCAAACATCCATCAAAGAAGTTTAGGAAGACATGGAGCTGGAGGAACAGAAACTGTAACTGACTATTAAGAATTCTAAGAGGTTTAAGGGTGGAGGAAGGTAAAGGTGTCCTAAGAGTATATATGAACCTAGAAGTAGAACATGGGGGCTTGAGGAGGAACTGTGTGGCCTCCCTGCTCAGAACTGAAGGGTTTGGAGATGGGCTTGTGAGAATGGAGCCCTAGGGCTTTAATGAGCTGCATGCCTCTAGGCATGCTCCTTCCGTCACCCCCATGGCTCCTCACCCAGAATGGGGCTCACATCACCCCTGCAGCCCCATGCAGATTTGTTTTGAAGAGCATATGGCACAATGCTCATAACATGTCTGTCACCGTACACAGTGCACGTGGTGTGGGCTTAGTAAGTAATGAACTGTGAGTAACAGTCAAGAACATAGACTCTGCATCTCTGCTCTGCCTCACAAGTTGACTGGCCTGTGCTTGTGTTCTTATCTGTAAAACGGGGATGTAACAGTACCCACCTGATTGGTCATTCTGAGGCTGAAATGGGTCCATATATGTAAAGTGTTCAGTTCAGGGCATCATTGACAGAATGGAGAATGGAGAAACAGCCAATTGCATTCCTCTAGATGTTACTTTGCATGTTGATTTCACATATGTAATTCTTTCGGATGATGTGTTCATGTAAGTCACGCATATGGTGTTTTTAGTTATTCGTATATTAGAATCCATTACATATTTTCATTTCCTGAAGTCAGGTGATAGTGAGATGACATTTGTTCTTAGGTGTTACCTGCATATTTATTTTTTTGGTTTTGTATCCTTAAACATTTGACAGCCTCATTTGCTCAAATATACCTACTAAATTGTCATTCCAGAAGGAGGAATGTCACTTACAATACATATTTGCAAATGTTTGCTTAAACTTGAGCCTTTACTAAATACAGTATCTGATGTTTATGCATTAGAAAAACAGTTATTTATATTTAATAAAAGCAGTCTACAATTAGGAAAAGTTCTTACAAGAAAATAAACTAGTTGGTGCTCTCCTAATTTCTAGGGATCCTCTCTAAAGTCCTGATATGTGTGAGTTTTGACTCTAGAGAAAGACAATTATGCAGATAAACGTATGTTCCAAAATAAGTGCTTTTTGTTTAGGTTGGGAATCCACGTGTTGAACTTACCCTCTCAGAGCTCCAAGATATGGCAGCTAGGCAACAGCAGCAGATTGAAAATCAGCAGCAGATGTTGGTTGCCAAGGTGAGTTATAAAAAGAGGTATTGAAACATCGTTCAAAAAGTACCTTTTTTAACCATCATTTTAGACTGGGGTCAATATGTTCTTGGGTAACGCTTATAAAATAGGACCATGCCATGGGAGTGCTAAGTGCAGTCTTTCTCTCTTTGTTATCACTTCCATAATAATATATGCATACTGTAGTTTCTGGAAGTTGGGAAGCTATCAGAACAAGAGTATCTCACCTTTATTTGTTTGTTTGTTTTTTTTGGAGATGGAGTCTCGCTCTGTCACCCAGGCTGGAGTGCAGTGGCGCAGTCTCGGCTCACTGCAAGCTCTGCCTCCCGGGTTCACGCCATTCTCCCGCCTCAGCCTCCCGAGTAGCTGGGACTACAGGTGCCCGCCACCACACCCGGCTAATTTTTTTTTTTTTTTTTTTGAGACGGAGTCTCGCTCTGTCGCCCGGGCTGGAGTGCAGTGGCCGGATCTCAGCTCACTGCAAGCTCCGCCTCCCGGGTTTACGCCATTCTCCTGCCTCAGCCTCCCAAGTAACTGGGACTACAGGCGCCCGCCATCTCGCCCGGCTAGTTTTTTGTATTTTTTTAGTAGAGACGGGGTTTCACCGTGTTCGCCAGGATGGTCTCGATCTTCTGACCTCGTGATCCGCCCGTCTCGGCCTCCCAAAGTGCTGGGATTACAGGCTTGAGCCACCGCGCCCGGCCCCGGCTAATTTTTTATATTTTTTAGTAGAGACAGGGTTTCACCGTGTTAGCCAGGATGGTCTCGATCTCCTGACCTCGTGATCCACCCGCCTCGGCCTCCCAAAGTGCTGGGATTACAGGCGTGAGCCACCGCGCCCGGCCAAGAGTATCTCACCTTTGACAGACACAATAGACACCCCAAACAGGAAACTGATGACCTTATTAAAATCATAGATAAATTTTTTTTTTTTTTTTTTGAGACGGAGTCTCGCTCTGTCGCCCAGTCTGGAGTGCTGTGGCCAGATCTCAGCTCACTGCAAGCTCCGCCTTCCGGGTTCATGCCATTCTCCTGCCTCAGCCTCCTGAGTAGCTGGGACTACAGGCGCCCGCCACCTCGCTCGGCTAGTTTTTTGTATTTTTTTAGTAGAGACGGGGTTTCACTGTTTTAGCCAGGATGGTCTCAATCTCCTGACCTCGTGATCCGCCATTCTCGGCCTCCCAAAGTGCTGGGATTGCAGGCTTGAGCCACCGCGCCTGGCCCATAGATAAAATTTGAAAATGGGCCAGGCACAGTGGCTCCTGCCTGTAATCCCAGCAGGCAGGAGGATTGCTTGAGCCCTGGAGTTCAGGACCAGCCTGGGAAATATAGGGAGACCCTGTCTCTACAAAAAATAAAAAAAATTAGCCGGGCATGGTGTCATGTGGCTGTGGTCCCAGCTATGTGGGAGGTTGAGGCAGGAGGATCACTTGAGTCCAGGAGCTAGTTACTGTGAGCCAAGATCATGCCACTGCACTCTAGCCTGGGTGACAAGAGTAAGTGAGACCCTGTATTAAAAAAAAAAAAAAAAAGAGGGGCAGGCGCGGTGGCTCATGCCTGTAATCCCACCACTTTGGGAGGCCAAGGTGGGCAGCTCACAACGTCAGGAGTTCGAGACCATCCTGGCTAACACGGTGAAACCCCGTTTCTACTAAAAATATATTTAAAAAAATTAGCCGGGCGGGGTGGTGGGCCCCTGTAGTCCCACCTACTCTGGAGGCTGAGGCAGGAGAATGGCGTGAACCCGGGAGGCGGAGCTTACAGTGAGTGGAGATTGCGCTGCTGCACTCCAGCCTGGGCGACAGAGCAAGACTCCATCTCAAACAAACAAACAAAAAAAATCGGGAAGAAAGGGTGCTTTCGTTTTCTCCTTTTGCTTCTGGGTATGCTCTTGGCTATGTCATTGGTATTAGTGTTCAAGAAGAAAGCAGCAATCGGTGATGAAAACACTGATCAGGGCCATCAAGACAATGACAGGTGGTTAACGGGGCTTTCCATTGTGCCTACTCTAGGTTGGACTTGTTTGCTTTATTACAGTGTGGGGCATGGATAATGTTCATTACATATACTGAGTTCTACACTGGTTATCGAAACTGGAATTTTTCTAAATAATGGTTTAGTCACACGTAATTGAAACATCACATCTGTCACACATGCCTGCTGGAAATGATCCATGTTGTAAATGATCTTAAAATGTTCCAAAACTGGCCGGGCGTGGTGGCTCACGCCTGTAATCCCAGTACTTTGGGAGGCCGAGGCAGGTGGATCATCTGAGGTCAGGAGTTCAAGATCAGCCTGACCAACATGGCGAAACCCTGACTCTACTAAAAATACAAAAATTAGGCAGACGTTCTGGCTCACGCCTATAATCCCAGCCACTCAGGCTGAGCAGGAGAATCACTTGAAGCCGGGAGGTGGAGGTTGCAGTGAGCTGAGATCACGCCATTATACTGCAGACTGGGCAACAGAGCGAGACTCTGTCTCAAAATGGAAAAAAAAAAAAAAATTCCAAACTGCTTTAAAGATAATGTTTTTAAACATTACCAACTAGGTTCTTAATTGCTTTCTTCTGTAGAGAGATTTTCTTTATGACTAAAATGTTCAATCTGAATTTTTAAAAAATGTATTGAGTGACTGTATACTTTATTGTACTATCCACTTTTATGTAAATAATAATTTGGGTTGGACTTGTTTTAAAAAGTTGTCTCAACGTTTATTGGATTTATGAGAATAAACATGATTAAAAGTTCAATTGGAAAGTGTCCCATTAATAAGAGTTCTGAGATAAAATATACATAGTATTATGTCATTGTAAAAATTTTCTAATTCTGCTTTTTACTTTTTTCCAAATACTGATCCAAGAGTATTGCTGTTAAAAATAGTTGTAGATATTTTCAGCAGTGTAAATCACAAGTTAATGCTGCATCTTAAATATTTAAGCACATATTGCTTTACCTTAGAGTGTAGTATGTAGTGCCTTCATAATCACACCTCAAATCTCTCCTTATTTAGGTATATTTTATGCATAAATATGGGATCATGAATATTTAATGTTGACTCTTTAAGGTATGTTTTCACATTAATAGGGAAAACCCTATTGAAGAGTATTGCATATATTGTTATTTTTAGATTGTTCTGGTATTGTTTGACTCTAAAATGTTTTATTATTGAAGAAACTAATCCTGGAGAAAGCAGACAGTTCCTTGATTGTTCAGTATCATAACAAATTGAAGATTTATCTCCTTAGTGATCACCTTATCTCTTTTCAGTGTAAAATCCTCTGCTGGTCAGTGTTCATGTCCTTTAGGAAATGAATTAGATTCTTGTAAGCCACTTTGTAGCAGCATGAAATGTATTACTTGCAGCAGGAAAGTAAGGCTCACTGGGACTTCACAGATGTGATAGAGTGAAGAGGAGATTGTGTTAGTGCATGTTCTGCTGCTGGGAGGTTTTCTGCAGAAGCGCTTAATATATTAACTGGTGTAGATCTGTGTGCATAAGAAAACCCTCTCTCACCGGGCGCGGTGGCTCACGCCTGTAATCCCAGCACTTTGGGAGGCCGAGGCGGGCGGATCACAAGGTCAGGAGATCGAGACCATCCTGGCTGACACGGTGAAACCCCATCTCTACTAAAAAAATACAGAAAAATTAGTTGGGTATGGTGGTGGACGCCTGTAGTCCCATCTACTTAGGGGGCTGAGGCAAGAGAATGATGTGAACCTGGGAGGTGGAGCTTACAGTGAGCTGAGATCGTGCCACTGCACTCCAGCCTGGGCGACAGAGCGAGACTACGTCTCAAAAAAAAAGAAAAAACCCTCTCTCTTAAAAACCCCCCAGCTCTTACTATTTCATACTTAGGTATGCCCAATAATTTCAGTTTTGTATGGTCTAAGATTCCTCTAGTGTTTTAGTATTCATTAAGATGAGTGATACTGTAGAATACTGTCACATTTTTCTTTTTGAGTATATAAAAGTAATCATAAGTTTCAGTTTTCTTTTTTCTTTTTTTTTTGAGACAGTTTCACGCTGGCACCCAGGCTGGAGTGCAGTGGCACGATCTCAGCTCACTGCAACCTCCATCTCCCAGTTTCAAGTGATTCTCCTGCCTCAGCCTCCTAAGTAGCTGGGACTATAGGCGCCCACCACAACGCCCAGTTACTTTTTGCATTTTTAGTAGAGACAGGGTTTCACCATGTTGGCCAGGCTGGTCTCGAACTCCTGACCTCAGGTGATCCACCCACCTCAGCCTCTCAAAGTGCTGGGATTACAGGTGTGAGCCACTGTGCCCGGCCTTCAATTTCCAAGGTTACATTTTTCTTTCTTTTTTAGGAACAGCGTTTACATTTTCTAAAGCAACAGGAGCGCCGTCAGCAGCAGTCTATTTCTGAAAATGAAAAGCTTCAGAAATTGAAAGAACGAGTTGAAGCCCAGGAGAACAAGCTGAAGAAAATTCGTGCCATGAGAGGACAAGTCGACTACAGCAAAATCATGAACGGCAATCTGTGTACGTGCCTGCAACACCCCCTGACACCACTCTCACCAGGCCCAGATCCAGTGAAACACAGTCTAACTGCCTGACAATTCAGTCACAAATTCACAGGACTAAATAGGAAGTGTGCTAAAGTTTTGCTCTGTTATTTGCATCTAAAAGGATGGGTTGGTTACGTTAAGTGATCTTAGAATTGTGTAGTCCCAGCTACTTGAGAGGGTGAGGTGGGAGGATTGCTTGAACCTGGGAGGTCAAGGCTGCAGTAAGCCATGATCGGGCCAGTGCTCCCCAGCCTGAATGACAGTGAGACCCTGTCTCAAAAAAATAAAGATACCTTGCGACCCTTAGATGCAGTAGAAAGATCCTCTCGTTACATTGGTACCAGTGGCCCTTTGGATTAGGGTGGGGCACTCCAAGTCTTACTCATTCAGAGGGTCTGTTTTTCTTGAATAACTTAACTTGTATCCGTGCATTAAGATAAGTTATGCTGATTTTGCTCACTTTTTTTCTGTATGAACTCTTATTTTATTCACTGGTTCAGTCTATGCCTACTTGTAAGTCACAGTGATGCATGAGACAGGCTTGGATGGCCCTGCCTTCACAAAACCTTTGGTCTCAGAGATTTCTAAGTCACTTGAACAAACTAGCTTATGGACTGATTACCCTAAAGAATAGTCAGGAATTAATGCAAATATAATTATTTGCTTTATGAGTAATCAGATACATGTGTCCCAAAGGCTTTTTGAAATGTGTTTTGGATTCTGCATATCACAACTGTCTCCAAGGTCTGGCACTAGATGATACTAGAATTAAGTTCAGTGTAAGAAATGAGAAAAAAAAAAAGGATCAACTAAATGTTTTATTCTTTTTTTGTGTGTGGGCAATTATAGCTGCTGAAATAGAAAGGTTCAGTGCCATGTTCCAGGAAAAGAAGCAGGAAGTACAGACTGCAATTTTAAGGGTTGATCAGCTTAGTCAGCAGTTGGAAGATTTAAAGAAAGGAAAACTGAATGGGTTCCAGTCTTATAATGGCAAATTGACAGGACCAGCAGCGGTGGAGCTAAAAAGACTGTACCAAGAACTACAGGTAACTCCTGGGTCTGGCAGTGGTTGTATTAAAACATTCTCATCTTTCTGTCTTTCGTTAGCGTGGGTTGGAAACCTTAGGAAGTGGAAACAAATTAGTAGATTCTTATTTAATAGTAGGCACGAGATATATTCAGTACAAAATAATTTTTAAAATGACTTGGGGCCGGGGGCGGTGGCTCAAGCCTGTAATCCCAGCACTTTGGGAGGCCGAGATGGGCGGATCACGAGGTCAGGAGATCGAGACCATCCTGGCTAACACGGTGAAACCCCGTCTCTACTAAAAATACAAAAAACTAGCCGGGCGAGGTGGCGGGCGCCTGTAGTCCCAGCTACTCGGGAGGCTGAGGCAGGAGAATGGCGTGAACCCGGGAGGCGGAGCTTGCAGTGAGCTGAGATCCGGCCACTGTACTCCAGCCTGGGCGGCAGAGCAAGACTCCGTCTCAAAAAAAAAATAAATAAAAATAAAATAAAATAAAATAAAATAAAATGACTTGGGATAGTCCGAGTGTGGTGGCTCACACCTGTAATCCCAGCACTTTGGGAAGCCGAGGCGGGCAGATCACAAGGTCAGGAGTTCAAGACCAGCCTGGCCAATATGGTGAAACCCCATCTCCACTAAAAATACAAAAATTAGCTGGGCGTGGTGGCGCGTACCTGTAGTCCCAGCCCCCAGACAGAAGAATCGCTTGAACCCAGAAGGCAGAGGCTACAGTGAGCCAAGATTGCACCACTGCACTCAAGCCTGGGCGGCAGAGTGAGACTGTCTTAAAACAAAAAAAAAAGGGATATAATTCACACAGCATACAATTCATCCATTTCAAGGATACAATTCAGTGGCTTCAGTACCTTCACAGACTTATCAGTTACGTCCACCACCACAATTAATTTTAGACATTTTTATCACCCAAAAAGAAGGCCCATACCTCTTAGCCATCACCCCACAACCTCCATACCCTCCAGAGCCTGGCAGCCACAAATCTACTTTCTGTCTCTGTGGATTTGGCTATTCTGGACATTTCATATGAGTGGAGTCATGCAGTACAGGTTGAGCATCCTTAATCCGATAATCTAAAATGCTTCAAATCTGAAACTTTCTGAGCTCCACTGTGGCATGCAAAGGAAATACATGCTCATTGGAGCATTTTGGATTTTGGATTTCGGATTTCCAAATTAGGAAGGATGCTAAACAGGTAAATATAACGTAAATATTTAAAAATCTGAATGAATCCAACGTCTGAAATGCTTCTGGGTCCCCAGCATTTTAGTTAAGGGATATTAACCAAAACACACCCTGTATGTGGTCCTTTGTGACCGGCTTCTTTCACTTAGGATGTTTTCAGCACAAAAGAATTTAATAATAATCCAGTAAAGAATTAAACTTAGGTGATATTTTAAGGCCTTTGTGTAAACTCTTTTGATGAGCTAGGTGCCTATTGTTAAATCCTTGTCTTAGCTCAGACTGCTGTAACAAAATATCATAGGCTGGATGGCTTAAACTATAGACATTTATTTCCCACCATTCTGGAGGCTGGAAGTCCAAGATCAAGGTGCCTGCAAATTCAGTTCCCATTGAGTGTTCACTTCCTGGCTTGCAGAGAGCCGCCTTCTCACTGTGTCCCCACGTGGTGGAGAGAGAGTTTTAGTCTGTCTCCATTAACTTCATCATGGGGGGCCCCACCCTCATGACCTTGCCTAAATCTAATTACCTCCTAAAGACCCTACCTCCAGACACCATTACATTGGGGTTAGGGCTTCAACATAGAGATTCTGGGGGACATATTCAGTCCTGAACAATCCTCAATATTTTCATGTCTCAGAAGTTGTCATTCAGCAGGCGATTTTTCAAGCCAGAAATAGGTCTTGCTGCTTTATTAGCACTTGCTAGAAAAAGTATTATATCATTTTATGAAATGAGGGTATTTAACTACATAGAGTAAAATCACTTGCGGCTGCTGTTCTTTAACATACATGCATAGAAGTACTACAGTATTATAAGGTTTCATGACTTCTTTTACATTTTAAGCGAGGTTTTAAGGATTTTTTGATGAAATGTGATGAGTGTGATATAAGGATGTCATTTATTTCCAGCTTTTTGGACTGCAATCCAGTTTTTTTTTTTTTTTTTTTTTTTTTTTTGAGACGGAATCCGAGGCTGGAGTGCAGTGCCATGATCTTGGCTCACTGCAACCTCTGCCTCCTGGGTTCAAGGGATTCTCCTGCCTCAGCCTCCGCAGTAGCTGGGATTACAGGCGCCTACCACCACTCCTGGCTAATTTTTGTATTTTTATTAGAGACAGAGTTTCACCATGTTGGCCAGGCTGGTCTCAAACTCCTGAGCTCATGATCTGCCCACCTTGGCCTCGCAAAGTGCTGGGATTACAGGCGTGAGCCACCGCGCCCAGCTTGCAACGCAGTTTTTATTGTTGTTGTTTTGTTTTGTTTTAAGAAAGAGTCTGGCTCTGTTGCCCAGGCTGTAGTGCAGTGGGGCAATCTCAGCTCACTGCAACCACCACCTCCTGGTTTCAAGCAGTTCTCTTGCCTCAGCCTCCTGAGTAGCTGGGATTATAGGCGCACGCCACCACACCCGGCTAAATTTTGTATTTTTAGTAGAAACGGGGTTTTACCATGTTGGCCAGGCTGATCTTGAACTCTTGACCTCAGGTGATCCACCTGCCTCGGCCTCCCAAAGTTCTGGGATTACAGGTGTGAGCCACCGCACCTGGCCTGCAGTTCAGTTTTTAAAAGTACATTTTATGTCCTGTTGAGTATACACATGGACGTGTGTATGCACTAGTGCTGTGGGCATCTGAAAGTTTAAGACAACTCTTACTATGGGAAGTACACTCTGATATTTTCTGTTCTATCCTAGTTCATTTCTTAAAAACGCTGGTTGCAAGCCACTAAAATGACGTAAAGGTGCTTCACTTGGTGATTCAGGCCATCGTTTTTGGTCCTTTTTGAATTTCCTGCTGCCTCCACAGTAAGGTGCATCATGTGGTGGGCTCAGGCCTGAAGCAGCTCCATGGAGTGGAGCAGATTTTCCTTTAGTTATACCGCACTCAGTCTCCTGTAATCATCATTGGCGCTAGTCATTTCGTGTGCTTTGAAGAAGATGCATCACAGATGTTCTCTCTTTCTTTGTTCCATGAGAACTCTGTCCTGGCTTCATCTCTGCTGTACCTCTGAAATATTTCACACAAGGTGGCAGTGCATGCATGTAAATATACATCAGAACTTAATGCTACTTTTTCTTTTTTAATCTCCCTGGCAATGAGAATTTGACTTTTAATTAACGCAAATCATAAAAGTTGTATTTTGTGGTTTGTAGATTCGTAACCAGCTTAACCAGGAACAAAATTCAAAACTTCAGCAGCAGAAGGAACTCTTAAATAAGCGCAACATGGAGGTGGCCATGATGGACAAGCGAATCAGTGAACTGCGTGAACGTCTCTATGGGAAGAAAATTCAGGCATGTGAAAAAGTTTTTGTGAGATAAACTACTAAAGATAGTTTATCCAAGCATTGCTCATCTTCTGTAAGTAGCATTATGCTCCCCCTATCCGCTGTAGCTGATAAAACATAAATAGGCCATAAACCATCAAAAATGACAGAACAAAGTTCCTTCTCCCAACAGCTCATTTGTTTCCTAGCGTGTGGAGGCAAAACCATCCGCAGCCTGCACCCTTGCTCTCCGTGTCCTGGCCTTCCTTCCTCCCCATGTGTTTCTGCTGTCTCCTCTTCACCGGGGGATGTTGTTGGCTCTGGAGTCGCAGCATCTGTCATGGTCTGCACTCTGCCGTTTTAAGCTGTGCCAGTTTGAGCAAATTCCTTGACTTGCATAGCCTCATGTTCTTGCTGTAAAGTGATTTGTCCTACCTGCCCCATGAGTTGTTGTAAGCATTCTTATAAATAAGCCATGTGGAAGGATTTTGTAAACTCTTGACCAAAATGCTACATAAGGGGTTGTACTTCTAAAAAATCCTTATTTGATACTGAATTTCAAAGGTAGTAAATACTCGTTGAAAAAGTAATACAATAAAATACCCATTGAATAAATACTCATCGAAAAAATAATACAATAAAATACTCATTGAATAAATGCTCATTGAAAAAATGCGTATTTATTAACCTTTGAAATTCAGTATCAAAGATTTTGGACTTGCCAGCGTCCACAATCACGAGTCAATTCCTTAAGATAAATCTCTTAAGATAAATACAGAAATATTTAAGGGAAAATGTGAAAGTCCTTTCCACCTGTTCTCTAGAGGTGGTAATTGCTAATGGTTCCAGTCTTTTCCTTAATAAAGACACAAAGGTGGCTGGGCGCAGTGGCTCACGCCTGTAATCCCAGCACTTTGGGAGGCCGAGGCGGGCGGATCACAAGGTCAGGAGATCGAGACCATCCTGGCTAACACAGTGAAACCCTGTCTCTACTAAAAAAAAAATACAAAAAAATTAGCTGGGCGCGATGGCGGGCACCTGTAGTCCCAGCTACTCGGGAGGCTGAGGCGGGAGAATGGCGTGAATCCAGGGGGCGGAGCTTGCAGTGAGCCGAGATCGCGCCACTGCACTCCAGCCTGGGCAACAGAGCGAGACTCCATCTCAAAAAAAAAAAGACACAAAGGTACAGAACTGTAACTGAAAATGGGATTGCAGGAATTACACTAGTCTCACTGTCTCACCTAGTCTTTTTTTAAAGGTGTCTTTCCAGGTCATTACCTCATTCTGGTTGTACCATCTGAAAGCTATAACCAGAGCCTGTAACCCTTTTACCACCCTCTGTAGTTAGGCAGGGAGTCCTGAGTCTCGCTGCCACTCACAGTGCATTGGTGAGCACATGTATCACTGAGCCACCTGCATGGAGGAGGGGCGCCTGCACTCTTTGTCTTTGGCCGGATGTGGCACTTGACTTTTCTCGCACCTGTGGCACTCAGTTATTAAGGGAGCAGTGCCTGAATGCAGAGCTGAGTACACTCTGCCCTCGTGGTAGGAGAGTGGCACACCCACTCTCCTGACCCACCAGCAAGGACGCCCTTCCCACATCTCCCTTCTGCGTATAGTTTGGTGACAGAAGAGTGTCCTCTTGTTAGTCTCTGCTTCTCTGAAAGATGCTCTGAGGAGGCAGCATGGGCTTGAGGGACTTTGCCTAGGGGGAGTGGGTTTAGAGGGTGGTAGACGAAGAAGGGGGCTTCCTTCCAGTTCTGTGGGTGTCACAGTTTCTTATTTACAAATCTGCCCTTCTTTTAAAAAAACAGTGAGTTTAAAGGTCAGTAATTTGTACAACTTTATGATTTCAGATATTGGTTTTCCTTTTTCTCAAGATTAACAACAAAGAGGCCATGTAAGAGAGAGGCTGCAAGCACTTTCTCTGTGCTTACGTATGCTCTTCAGTAATGGCGTAGTAGTCAGGGCTCCCCAGAGAAAGAGAACCAGTAGTGCGCACGTGCACGTGCACGTGTGTGTGTGTGTGTGTGTGTAGAGAAAGGAAGAGAGATTTATCTTAAGGAATTGGCTCACGTGATTGTGGACGTGTGTGTGTGTGATTTAAGGAATTGACTCACATGATGGTGGACATTGGCAAGTCCAAAATCTGTGAGGCTGGCCAGCAGCCTGGAGGCCCAGGAGAGATGTTGCAGCTGGAGTCCGAAGGCCGACTCTAGGCAGGATCGCGCTTTCTCAGGGCATCTCTCTGTTTCTCTTAGGGCATTCCACTGATTGGATGGGGCCCACCCACCTTCTAGAGGGTCATCTGCTTTACTCAAATCTACCAATTTAAAAGTTAATCTCATCCAGATTGGAGACTGTTATTCTAAGTGAAGTAACTCAGGAATGGAAAACCAAACATCGTTATGTTCTCACTCATAAGTGGGAGCTAAGCTATGAGGATGCAAAGGCATAAGAATGACACAGTGGACTTTGGGGACTCAGCGGGAAAGGGTGGGAAGGGGGTGAGGGATAAAAGACTACAAATTGTGTGCAGTGTACCAGTGCTTGAGTTCACCATATCTCACAAATCACCACTAAATAACTTACTCATGTAACCAAACACCACCTGTTTCCCAATAACCTATGGAAATTTAAAAAAAAAAAAAAGAAAATTAATCTCATCTAGAAAATACCTTTTTCATAACATGTAGTCTGGTGTTTGGCCAAATAACTGGTTACTAGCCAAGGTGATGTATAAAGTTAACCATCACAAATAGCTAGATTCATTCCACCTACACTTCAAGGGATCGCCTTGAAGCAGTCAGTATTTTTTATTTTTGCAGAGATGCGTCTCCACCCTGAGGTCCTAGGCACCTTTGAGCAGTTGTGAAAGCCACGACCCCTCACCCCAAGATGACCTATGAAATGATCTCTGCTCACGCATGTAGAATCTTACAGACAATCAGATGGGTTATGCATCCCATTTAGAGCCTATATTGACATCTCGAGGAGTCAGTAGTTCTCTAGAATCCCTATTCCAGGCCCCGTTGTTCCTGAGCAGTGTTACGTGAACAGTGTCCTCTGTCTGTGGCTCTGTGTCCTGGCTGAGAAGGGCAGCGCTGCCTTCAGGGAACTGGGCTCATTGCTCGGAGTCAGAGTCTTCTCTGCTCACTGTGCCCCATGTGGCTTGGACAGTACTGACTACAGCCCTTATCCTGACTTTACAGGTGTGGGCATAGAGGCCAAGTCACCTGCCCAAAGCAGCACAGTGAGTAAGTGACAGAAGAGGGAATTTGAAGCCAGGCTCAGGCCTAGGATTTGACCAATGTCTCTGTGCCCACCTAAGGGAGGAAGAGCATCCTGAGTAAGAGGGAAGCTACATGTGGATCACGGGGAAGTTGCTCTGCCCTGGTGTCAGCTCATGTGTACGGCTCCGGATGGGTGGGTGTTGTCAGAGAATTGCTCATAGGAAGCTACAGTTCCTTCTCCGCAGTCTCCCCTTCTAGATGCCGATCTTTCCAGATGACACGCTTCCTAAAAACAAACCACTGAGTGATTGGTTTCTGTCTGAGCTGGCAGTCTCTTGCACTAGGCTTAGGATTTCTTTTAATTTAGGGGAATCTTGACTCTCATTTCTTCCCAATTTGTAGCTGAACCGTGTGAATGGCACATCATCACCACAGTCACCTCTGAGCACATCCGGCAGGGTCGCTGCTGTGGGGCCTTATATCCAGGTTCCCAGTGCCGGAAGCTTTCCTGTCCTGGGGGACCCCATAAAGCCCCAATCTCTCAGTATTGCCTCAAATGCTGCTCATGGAAGATCCAAATCCGGTGAGTGGTCCTGGCCCTCTTTGTAGGGGAGAGTTTGTGAGCAGGGAATGGGGCTTGCGGTGGAGGGGTAGGGGGCGTGGCAGGCTCCTGAGGCTCTGACCCACACATCATCAGACTCCAGGCTCAGTCTCCCCCTGAGGCATGTGGGGAGCTGTGTTCCCCCGTGGTAACAACTCCAAAAAGAAACAAGTTATTTTTACTGAACCAGAGGTCTCTATTGTGTGGTTTTTCAAAACACAAATGATTAATTAAAACTCTGATCCATGGGCTGGGCGTGGTGGCTCACATCTGTAATCCCAGCACTTTGGGAGGCTGAGGCAGGTGGATCACCTGAGGTCAGGAGGTCAAGACCAGTCTGGCCAACATGGTGAAACCCCGTCTCTACTAAAAATACAAAAATCAGCTGGGTGTGGTGGCGTGCACCTGTAATCCCAGCTACTCGGGAGGCTGAGGCAGGAGAATCACTTGAACCCAGGAGGCGGAGCTTGCAGTGAGCCAAGATCGTGCCACTGTGCTCCAGCCTGGGCAACAAGAGTGAAACGTCATCTCAAAAAAAAAAAAGCTGACCCACAAGTGTCCTCTCCTACTGCAGGTTTAGTTACCCTGAGGACACTGAGGGCCGGCATGGATGCCTCACCACAACTCAGCTGCAGCCAGCCAGGTGGAGGGGCTGCCCCTACAAACAGAGCTCTGTCCTCATTGATCAAAGTCCACACATCATTGCTTTGGTCTTGACCTCACAATGGTGCTGTGTGATGGACTTGGGCCTCTAGCTCCGTGCTCCAGTGTAGTCCACGGGTGGCGTCCCTGCCAAGCAGAGGGCAAGCTGTTCGTGGAGAGTCTGTTTCTCAACCAATGCATTAAAAGTGTTGGGACTTCCTTGCAGTAAGACTTTATGACTGGGGTTGACACATTTCCCTTAACACAGGGCATCAGGAATCCCTGTCCTGATGTATTGAAACACGCCTTCATTTATGAAAACAGTACTGTTAACTCTCTGGCCATCAGGCCTGGGTTTTGAGCCCCCTTTTCAGCATTGGTGGTGGATTTGTGCTTATCTTTGTTTGCTTCATTTTCTCTTGCCTGCCCCCCAGGAGGGACAGCGACACATCTGTTGCCCCCACTGGGGAGCTTGGGGCTTGTTCTGAACTCCAGAAGAGAAGGCCATCACCAGCCCTTGTGAGCCACAAGCCCCCACTCAGATCCCTTATGGCCGTGTCTCAGCAGCCACATAAAGTGTGGGGTTGGCATGAACCCCTAACTACAGCTTGCTCTGCTAAGCTGTTATTTATAGTTTTAACCACCCTGTGGTAGGAGTAGATATTTGTCTGTTTCCAGTGGGAGGTAATTAGCACAGCCAGCTACTTCTCTGCTGACTTCGTTTGAAAAACTCCCCAAGCTGAGAATATCTGCTGTTTCCCATCCCTGTTGGTGTCTGCTGTGCTGTCTCAAGGGGTTGCAGGAAGGAGATGCCTTCACAAAGCCGTGGTCCTAGTCTCTGCTGTGGTTTAAAGTCATGGACACAGGAAACCTGTGCTCGCCTTCAGAGTGGGGACAGAAGCTCAGCCCAGAGGTGGAGCTGGGGTGTGAAACCTCCTGGCAGGGACTCTAATCCCTCGCTGTTGGCTGTCCTGGTTCTGTGTCACACAGATGGCCACAGTAAACCCAGAGTGACCAGCTCATGGACAGTGTCAGACCTCGACGTCGGGCCTAACTATGGCTCCTCGCGGCCCTCTGCAAGCCCATTTGTAAACCGTATGTTGGCTGACAAGCTTAGTGGGAAGCTATGTCCTCTTTAATATGTACAAAATCAACTGTCACTTGTTTTTCCAAACTGACAAAGGTCTGCTCATCACATCTAGACTTGAAAAAGATGCCACACAAACATAATTTGTCCCTTTCTTCAACAGACAGGTATGGAGTTTGGGTGGGGCCACATGTACCCTCCCATCCTCAGAAAGGGTGTGACACCGAGGGACAGATGCTGGCATAGCATGGGTTTTGTTTTGGAGGGTTTTTTGTTTGGTTTTACAAAATTAAGATAATTTTCTGAGTTTATTATGAGGCTTTTAGTTTTACAGTCATACTAAAAGATGATTGTTCCTCTACAGTGAAAATAAGTGATTTTCCTTCTATACCTCTTGCCTTGTTTTGAAGAAAGGAGAAAATTGCTTTTTGGTCCCCACTATGGCTGATTTCCATAAAACTTCCTGTTGCTGGGTGGTTTCTGAAGCAGCTGGACAGCCACATTCCCTGTGACCCTGAGAGCACAGGCCCTGTTCTTGGGGAGCCTGCAGGTTTCTGGCCACACATCCTCCAGGCCACACGGAGCAAGATGGCAGTTGGTCCAGGGGCCTTGGAATGCCTCGCCAGGACCCACGGGGCTTGACTAGAGCTGTCACAGAAGCTGCTGCCTGGAGCCAGCAGTGATGTTTAGCAGCATCATACTTTAGCAGCCCAGCAGTGTATGCAGCTGGGGTTGCAGTGCTGCTGCATCAGGTCGGTTTGGCTTAGGAGCCAGCCATGTGAGGCTGCGGCTGGTGGGCCCCTGTATTGCCCAGGCGCTCAGAGTGCAGTTGGGAAGCTTCCTTGTCATGTTCTATGAGTCCAGAGTTCTGGCTCAAGCGTTGTTGTGAGGACCAATCATTTTCCTGCTGCTGCTTAGTTGCCTGTGCTGGCAGATGGGATAGGGAAGGGGATGTGCTGTTCCTGCCAGGAGGGCCCAAAACAGTCCCTCTGATTTCTGTCTGTCCCATATTGCTGGTGGCGCTGGAAGTGCTGAACACTTTAGTTCAGTTCAGCACCTGTTCCTGTGAAAGAAAACCCAGGAACCTGTGTTATAATGGACTTTAGGCCACTGTGAGGGGTCCTGTGTTACCAGGGGACACTTCTGCACCCTTTTTCAGTTTGGAAAATACTCCATAAAGAACGTATCATTTCAGTGGCTTTCCTAAAAACTTGGGGTTGATGACTGGCTTTCTAATCACTGCAACAGAACGATAGCCTGCTCCTCCTGCTACGCACATCAGTGGGGACTTGCATGGGCCTCCTGTGATCATAAGTGACCTTAGAGGGCAGAACTTTTTATCTCAGTAATGAAAGTGCTACAGGTCAAACCTGTTATGAAGTCAAAAGATCAATCTTTTCTATTGCTCTATGTAATTGTGTTTATAAACAGTGTTTCAAAAGTAAGGGCCAGTGCTTGTTTTATTTGGTGGTGCTAATGTAATGGATTTGACCTGTGTTGAAATAGGGCGCAGCCCCGGGCCCGCACCAGTGGAACCTTGGTTTGGCGTGAGTCTCTGCTAACACTTGAGGCGATTTGGGCATTGGCAGTGAGCTGCCAGCAGAGCCCCATCCCTTGGTCTTGTGCACGGGTCTGTGGGCGCTGGAGGAGATCAGTTGTGCATGTGGCTGGTGGTCAACCACTTGGTTAATGGATCAGCATCAGAATGGGATGTCCCAGTGCTGTTTTTGTTTCTGGCAGGGTGTTATTCTTAGGTTGGTTCAACTAACATCAAGAATAGTTTTACTTAAGTTCTGTGTTCTTTTCAAGCTAATGATGGAAACTGGCCAACATTAAAACAGAATTCTGGCTCTTCAGTGAAACCAGTGCAGGTGGCTGGTGCAGACTGGAAGGATCCGAGCGTGGAGGGGTCTGTCAAGCAGGGCACCGTCTCCAGCCAGCCTGTGCCCTTCTCAGCACTGGGAGCCGCGGAGAAGCCGGTAGGCAAGCTCTTCAACAGAGCTCTCTTCTGCCTTAGTACTAATCTAAAGGGTATGACTTGTCAGGAGGCAAGTTAATCCTGTTATTGTCCAGACAACACCCGAAGTCCTGAGAGGGTTACTGGGCGCCAAGAGCCTGAGCAGCCCACGAGCACACACACCTTTCGGTCAGAACTTTTGCAGACAAGCAATGAGCTCAACAGTGTGCCCCATGCCCTGGTCCCAGCCAGTTTGACGGATTACAAATCCTACTGTGTATTCTTTCGGGAATGTGGGTGGAAATATGCTTAACTGCTCAAAGGGTGACTTTGTTTTTCTTCTTAACACCTAAACTTAGGGCACCGAGATGGGTAAAGTGCCACCTCCCATCCCGGGTGTAGGCAAACAGCTGCCTCCAAGCTATGGGACATACCCAAGTCCCACACCTCTGGGTCCTGGGTCGACAAGCTCCCTGGAAAGGAGGAAGGAAGGCAGCCTGCCCAGGCCCAATGCAGGCCTGCCAAGTCGACAGAGGCCCACCCTGCTGCCCCCCACAGGCAGTGCCCCCCAGCCAGGCTCTTCACAACAGATTCAGCAGAGGATTTCTGTACCGCCGAGTCCCACGTACCCGCCAGCGGGACCACCTGCATTTCCAGCTGGGGACAGCAAGCCTGAACTCCCACTGACAGTGGCCATTAGGCCCTTCCTGGCCGATAAAGGATCAAGGCCACAGTCTCCCAGGAAAGGACCCCAGACAGTGAATTCAAGTTCCATATACTCCATGTACCTCCAGCAAGCCACACCACCTAAGAATTACCAGCCGGCAGCACACAGCGCCTTAAATAAGTCAGTTAAAGCAGGTAGAGTGGGTTTATACTCTCCTTTTCTTGGGCTAGAAAATTATACTTTTAATTAAGAAAATACTAATGCATATCTTTATATTTGGGCCATGTGCTATTTAGGGTTAAACTTAATTCTTACGTAAAAGTACAGCCTTGGGTGTCAGTGTGAGAAGGGAATGGAAGCTGGAATGCATAGAGGAGGCCGTTTTGCAGATGGCTCACAGTTCTCTGACTTCCTGTCTGAGCAGCCACCTCCCTGTGCTACTTAGGAAATCCAGCTCCAGGAAGGGTGAGATGTTGAGAATTTCCTCTTTTCCTTCTGTTTCATGGTAACTTGTGCCAGGAGCTGTCCAGTGAGCAGAGGGTGGCCTTGACCATTGGCCCTCCTGGCAGTGGCTGAACCCAACCCCTGGGCATGGGCAATTTAAGGAGGGCATCTGCTGCTTAGGAGCCTCCCCCATAGCCCAGAGGAGAGGAAAGCCTTGGTTTGGGTTATGGAGCTCAGATGTTCTAAGAAGGCAGCTGAGAGAAGGTAGCTTAGTTCCACACCTACCACAGAGGCCGATGGTGTTTCCAGCTCTTATGGGAGGAAGCCGCGGGTCAGTTCTAGGTTAGGGCCTCCTTAGACATTCCTGGGCATTGGCTGCAGCTTCTAGACTCATAGTTGAGGGATTCCTGGACGTGCCTGGTCACTCCCTGCACAGGGACCTCCCAGGTGGTGGTGCAGTGTTCCCTTGTGGGGAGGGTTATGGCCATGGTGGGAAAGGCTTAGACCATTCTCAAGAGCTCCTGGACTTCCAGGTAAAACCTTCCTGCTCTGAGGAGGCGCGTGTTTCTCCGTCACCTGAGTTAGTCCGAGAATCAGATGCATGTTTAGTGGTTTTTGTCTTTTTCCTTGGCCAGAAAACAGGCAGGCTTGTCTGCGGTGGGAAAGTTGGGTTAGCAACCTATTTTTTTCTTCTGAAAAAGCTCCAGTTCTGGAAACCCAAATATAAAAACCTACACATAAGAGAGGCACTGCACCTTTCAGAAGGAGTCAGTGGAGGCTCTAGGAGGAGGAGGTTTCCTCAGAGATTTGAAATGAGAATTGAAGAACAGCAGCAGATGTATATATGTCTCTTTGCAGGAGCCTGCCTCTGGTGTAATCATAGGTGTGTATGACTAGATCTCTGCAGTGAGGTCGAAATTGCCTCTGCCCTTTGTGTCTCTCGCAGTGTATGGTAAGCCTGTTTTACCTTCGGGTTCAACATCTCCATCGCCGCTGCCGTTTCTTCACGGGTCGCTGTCCACGGGCACACCACAGCCTCAGCCACCCTCAGAAAGTGCTGAGAAAGAGCCCGAGCAGGACGGCCCTACCGCCCCCACAGATGGCAGCACCGTGGAGAGCCTGCCACGGCCACTCAGCCCCACCAAGCTCACGCCCATCGTGCATTCGCCACTGCGCTACCAGAGTGACGCGGACCTGGAGGCCCTCCGCCGGAAGCTGGCCAACGCGCCCCGGCCCCTGAAGAAGCGCAGCTCCATCACAGAGCCCGAGGGCCCCGGCGGGCCCAACATCCAGAAGCTGCTGTACCAGCGCTTCAACACCCTGGCCGGCGGCATGGAGGGCACCCCTTTCTACCAGCCCAGCCCCTCCCAGGACTTCATGGGCACCTTGGCCGATGTGGACAATGGAAACACCAATGCCAATGGAAACCTGGAAGAGCCCCCCCCCGCCCAGCCTACAGCCCCACTCCCCGCCGAGCCTGCCCCGTCGTCAGATGCCAATGATAATGAGTTACCTTCCCCTGAACCAGAGGAGCTCATCTGTCCGCAAACCACCTACCAAACTGCCGAGCCAGCAGAGGACAATAACAACAATGTGGCCACGGTCCCCTCCACGGAGCAGATCCCAAGTCCTGTGGTCGAGGCCCCATCTCCAGGGGAAGAGCAGGTCCCTCCAGCACCTCTTCCCCCTGCCAGCCACCCTCCTGCCACCTCCACGGTGGGTGTCATTGCTAGATCAAAGCCTGGCCTTCCTGGTCATTCATGCAACTAGGACCTCTGGGGTCCTCCCTTGGTCAGGCTGTGCTGGAGCAGTGAGAACCAGGGATGTCCCTGAGTTAGGTCTTGTGGGGAGGACGGACAGTCACACAGACCAATGGGGCATGAAAAGGCATGACAAATGGGGCTTGGCCACACTGTGCATGTGGCCAGGGAGCTCCAGAGGCTTTCCTGAGGAAGGGGAGCTGTCGCTGGCACCTGAAGGTCCTGTAGAGAGACGAGGGAAGAAGCATCTAGACAAAGGCCCTGGGTGGGAGGTCAGTGTTGATGGAGCAGAGAGGGAGCCAGGCGCCATCTCAGGGAACCCTCGGTGGGGTTTTCTCCACTAGGATCTGGTGCTGTAGCAGGAAGAACCCTATCGCATGTGGGCAGGAACGAGCTGCTGGCTCCCATCAGCTACTTGGCAGTCACACGCCACCCTCCCTCCCACAGGGTCTTCCGAGGAGTGGCCAGAAGCTCAAACGCAACCGTGTCCCTCTGTGAGTGAGCCAGGGACTCAGGCCCCAGGGCAGTGCTCTCCCTGATAGTGAGCATAGAGTGGCCCTGCCCCTTATTTGAGGTGGTCACCTGGGTGCTGCTACTGCTGCCACACCAGGGATGCTTCACAGAGCCACTGTCTTTGGGCTTTAGCTCTCACCACTCTTTCGCAGCAGGCGTGGGTTCTTAGACTTTAGTGGACCAGCTCTAACTGGAAAGCTTGCTTCCTTCCCAACAGAGCAAGCGGACCAACTTGAAGAAGCCCAACTCGGAGCGGACAGGGCATGGGCTGAGAGTCCGGTTTAACCCCCTGGCACTGCTTCTAGACGCATCTCTGGAAGGAGAGTTCGATCTGGTGCAGAGGATCATCTACGAGGTGAGCTGCAGCTGGGGACCAGTGCACGCTGCTGGGGGCGAGGGGGCGGGCACTCACAGGCCATGTGTCCTAGGTGGAAGATCCCAGCAAGCCCAACGATGAAGGGATCACCCCACTGCACAACGCCGTCTGCGCTGGCCACCATCACATCGTGAAGTTCCTGTTGGACTTTGGCGTCAACGTGAATGCTGCTGATAGTGATGGATGGTGAGGCCCTGTGGGGGTGTGGGGTGGAGAGATTTACTTTCCCTACTTTACGTAAGGAAAACATGCATGTTCTAGACAAACAGGAAGCACGGAAGAGAATTAGAGCAAGAACACCCATCATTTCATCCTTAAAAGATAGCTGTTGCCAGGGTTTCCTTGCCTGTCTTTCCAGCCTTTTCTCTTGATGATTTTGTTAAAAACATGGCTGTGGTTATGCTCTTTCTGTGCCCCATCATTAACATTGCAATCTAAGCATTCTGTGAATCATTCCATCTTCCCCTTTTCATGTGTTCCATATGAACTCTTCACACTCTATGCTCCGTGTGAAAAGCAGCCTCGGCATCCCCCTGGGTCAGGCATGTAGGTTGTTGCATTGTTCATTTCCGTTTGCCTTCGGGAGCTATGCTGCTGGGCGAGACACATTGGTCTCCTGTGGGGGTTATTTTGAACTTTTAGACAGCTGTCATTGAATCGTGGTAAAATACACATAACATAAAATTTCACATCTTAGCTATTTTTAAATGTGTGTTTCAGTGTATTATGTACATTCACATCACCATGCAGTGTGGCGTGAATATCTGTGGATTGGCCATTTCTCAACCCATTCCCTGTGCCCCCTTTTCAAAATGTATGTATGGTCTGAAACAATTGACTCATGGAAATCATGCCTTTAAAGAAACAACACAGAGACTTGATGGCACAAAGGCGAGCGCCTTCCATGAGATTCCTTAGAGGGAAATCTCTGAGGGCCGTGACCTACAGGACAGGCAGTGCCAGGCCTGCACCTTCACCTGTGCTCTATTCCAGGACGCCGCTGCACTGCGCTGCCTCTTGTAACAGCGTTCACCTCTGCAAACAGCTGGTGGAGAGTGGTGCCGCCATTTTTGCCTCAACCATAAGCGACATTGAAACTGCTGCAGACAAGTGTGAGGAGATGGAGGAAGGCTACATCCAGTGCTCCCAGTTTCTGTACGGTATGCAGGGGAGGCCTGGGGCCGCAGTGGTGCTGTCTGCCATGGCACTGCCACGGTACTGCCATGGTGCTGCCATGGTGCTGCCACGGCAAAGTCGGCAGGCACCAGAGAAGCTTCAGCGCAGCTTTCTGTTTGTTTTTTTAAGACAGGAGACAAGGTCTCATTCTGTCACCCAGGCTGGAGTGCAGTGTTGCGATCATGGCTCACTGCAGCCTCGACCTTCCAGGCTCAGTTGATCCTCCCACCTTAGCCTCCCAAGTAGCTGGGACTACGGCCTTGTCCCACCACAACCAGCTAATTTTTTGTACTTTTTTTTTTTTTTGTAGAGACAGTTTTTCGCCACGTTGCCCAGGGTGGTCTCGAACTCCTGGGCTCAAGCGATCTGCCCACTTTCAGCCTTCTAAAGTGCTGGGATCACAGGTGTGAGCCACCGTGCCCGGCAGCACAGCATTCTCGAGCTGTTCCACCTTCTTCAGGGGCAGCCAGGATGTCTCAGTCGAGTGAAGGTCACACTGCCCCTTGTTTTCATTCCTGAAAACATGTTTGAAAGTCCATGTTGTTAGAAAGATTCTCTGCCAGATTCCCAAGAAAACAGAATGACTTGGCTGTGCTCTGCATAGATGTTTTGCGCCCTTGCTTCCGGGAGCAAGGCCAGCTCCATTCCTGGGGTGGCCTGGGGCCCTGGCCGTTCCCCGGAAACATCTGATGAATGAGGCTCATGTCCTAATTAAGCTGCTTTAGCCAGGGCCACATTTTCCAAGCGCTGGAACATCTTCTCTATTCTGAGTATTAAACAGTCCCGAGTCACTTATTCCACACATTACTTGAGAACATACTGTGTGCCCTACACTGGACCCTAGGGTTGAAATTATCCATGAAAATAGCCAGGTGATGCCCTCCTTGGCCCAAGCTCCCGCAACAGAGCCAGGCAACAAATTCTCAGGCTGTGTGGTAGGGCTGGGGAGGCACAGCAGCCCCCAGGTGAGTCCAGCCAGTGTGAGGAGGAGGCTGCAGTCACAGTGGCACCACCAGAGGGAGGGGAAGCTCCCCACGGTCACCACAACTGGGCCTCGGAAGCCGTGTCCCTGCAGAAGGCCCTTTGTCAGGGACCCACAAGTAGCTGTTCGGTCAGGGCTCAGTTGTGTGTAGTTTGTTCATTGCCATCGAAGCACAGTCACAGCTGCTCTAGTTAGTGACTTTAGAAATCTGTTCTCGCTGTGATTGCTAAGTGTCACCTTAGGAACAGCACACCTTTGCCCTGGGACTCAGGAGCTCGTTTGTCCTGTCTGTCCTGCAGGGCTTAGGGCCGGCAGCAGGAACAGCAGCAGCAGCAGCTGGGCCGGGCAGGGGAGGTGTCAGGAGGTATCAGGTGGGAGCCCTAGTCTCCAATAGTCTCTCATCTCCCACGCTGGCCTCTGTGGGGCCTGCTGAGAGCAGCCTCGGCAGCAGCATGACCGTGTCCTATTCCTTGAGCAGGGTCCCTCTCTGCAGGCCACCCTCTGCTGAGGCCTGACCATTGCTCTCTGGTTCCAGGGGTGCAGGAAAAGCTGGGTGTGATGAACAAAGGTGTGGCGTATGCTCTGTGGGACTACGAGGCCCAGAACAGTGACGAGCTGTCCTTCCACGAAGGGGACGCCCTCACCATCCTGAGGCGCAAGGACGAAAGCGAGACTGAGTGGTGGTGGGCTCGCCTTGGAGACCGGGAGGGCTATGTGCCCAAAAACCTGCTGGGGGTGAGCACTCAGGTTACGTACTGGGAAACCTGCTGTTCTTGTCTCTGTACAGCATGCGGTCCTGTCATGCTGTGGGGCTGGGGAGGGAGGCTTGTGCTTTTTCTGAGCCTCAGCAGCCCCCTCTGTATAGGGGGAGGTGCCTACTTGGCAGTGCTGGCATGAGGCTCAGGCAGGGCCCCAGGAGGTTCCCCTGGCCATGCTCACGCCGTGTAGGCCGAGTGCCCCAGTGAGGGGCAGCTCAATGAGCTCGGTTCATGATGAACTTCAACAAGCAGCCCAGCTCACCCCACCCACACTTTCCCCAATCTAGAAATCTCTGCAGCCTAGAAATTTCTCCATCGGAGGAGAGAGGTGGGAACGTGCAGGCTGCTAGCTCTGTGTTGGACTTGTGATTCCATCAGTCCTCTGGCAGAGGGAGCGGCCTCTGCTCTCTGTGCCCTGCGGAGCTGCCAGGGGCTCCCTGTTGAGCCAAGGTTCCTGGCCAGGCAAACACAGCAGGGAGCCAGGCAGAGACCCTTGCCCAGGGGAGCTGATGACCTTGAGAGCCACAGGCAGTCACAAGTCTTTAGGTGGCATGAAGTGCTGTGAGAGCAATAGGATATTCTGGGGGTACGAGGCACATCTGAAAGGGGGCTGGGTGGGTCTCAGTATAGAGGTGCAGCTGAGCGTGGGCCTGAGGGAGAAGGGTGCTGCACGGCTGTCCAGGGTGGCTGAGGTGAGGAGCAGGGGTCGGGTCTGGCTGGCCCTGCTCCGTATGTGTAGCTTCCTGTCCTGACACGGCTCCGTTGCTTCCCAGCTGTATCCACGGATCAAACCCCGACAGCGAACGCTCGCCTGAACTTCCTTTTGGAGCACCGCATGGTCTTGCCAGCTACCAGGAGCCACTGAAGAGATTATTGTGCCGTTTTCCCAGGAAAGCTGAAGCTAGAAAATGGTCTTAATGGTGCTCACTTCAGCAGACAGCGTCCACAATGTGAATCCTACAGTTTCCAGGTGAGGCCCTTTCTCCAGTTTGCCCATAACTGGGAGAGGTACTTTCGCCTCCAAGGACTGAATTTTGCCAATTACTATAAATCCAAATAAATACCCGCTTTCAAAACACCCACCCCTCTTGCCATTAAGAAGGTCCCATAACCCCTGGTTGGTTGCCAGTGAAGACAGCTCTTACTGACTTGGCCCCGAGGCCATCACCCCCTCCAGCAGTGAACACTGTCCGTGGCTGTGAGGCCTGCTTCCCTGCGACAGCCCTGCCTCCTGTCACCGAATCGGACACTCATCCTTTCTCACACTCTCCACACACGATCCTTCTTCCTCCCTTCATCACCAAAGGAGCCTCTGTATGGAAACGTGTCCAGTGTTGCTGCCCGACGTGTATGCTTCCCAGCAGCCACTCTGCCTGGCCGCCTTGGGGGTTCTGCTTCCTGTTCCAGTTCACCTAAAGGCTGATTGTGCAGGCCCAGCACTGTGGCTGGACTGCCACGCTATGGGCACCAGGACCCCAAGACCAAGTGACAATCGGAAGAGCCTCAGCGTATACTCTTCTCCTGTGATTTTACAGCCTCTCATGCTGCTCAGTGTGGTTCCCAGCCCTGCAAGCTCAAATTCAGTTCTCTGAATGGAGTCAGGTGCTGGAGGCCGTGGCAGCGGAGGGTAGTCAGGGTTGGGGCTGGGGGTGGACTGGCGTGAGGGCAGACCAGGGCCAGGTAGATGGGGCTGTTTGGTGTCTGAAGGATGGCAGGTGCCTGGCATCAGGAGGGGCCGCCACCAAGGGGCAGCAGCTGGGGCAGAGGAGATGGGGTCACGGGCCACCCCCCTCTGCTGATCTCCCTGCCTGTGCTGGCTGTGAGGACACCACCTTTGTCCCAGGCCCAGCCTCGAGGCGAGGAGGACGCTCCACTGCGGTGTGAATTGTACGTACAGGCTTTTTATATACCAAAAGTATTTTTTGACTAGACCATTCAAAGCTACCCGAACTATGTTGGAAATTTTTTTTCTCATTAAAATACAGGCCCTTAGGCTCTATTTTTCATGTATGAGTCTTGTGTGTAATTTATGTATAAATGTGTGTATAGAGTCACTGATGCAGCACTGTAGCCCATCACCCTGGAGCACTGACTGTACATAGTGTGGTGAAGAAAACTGAATGCCATTGTAGAGCAGCCCGGCCACAGGAGCGTGGCCACTGCCACCCGACGCTGCTGACGCTGTGTAAATGTGCACAATAAACCCGTCTCACCCCGGCGGCTGTGAGTCTTGTTTCTGGAGCCAGACTGCGCTGCGGCACGAGGGTTCAGGTGATCTGGACACAGGAAGGCGAGGCCTTGTCCGTATGTTCAAAATAGGTTTTAATCATAAGCTTTATATACAAATTGCTGTACAGTCATCTTAATAAAGTGAAATAGTGAGTGAAAAGTACAAAACACAAAGCCCCCACGTTCCCCTTAGTGAAGTATCAAAGGATCACTCACAGCCCAAAAGTCCAAAATTAGTGATAAGGTAAGTGGACAGTCTGTAAAACAGGCTAAGGCAAGTGCTGTAAACTGGCTATTAGAGGCGAGCAGGCTCTACTGCAGATCAGAAGCCTGAGTTCCTACTACCCAAACTGGTTCTGTGGAAGAGTTAAATGAAATGAGTATCGATGGGCCAGAACCTTCTAGTAAACCTGGGAACTCATAAAAACAGTATATATTATGCTAAAAATAGTTTAGCAGTAGTGTAGCTCAGTCTCTCCCACCCCCAATTAAGTATTGACAATACACAAATTCTAAAACACGAAGCTGTTTAAAGCATTAATAAACTGTGAACATATTGCACTAGATAAGTGAACACTTCTGTTTCTCCAAATACATGAGTTGCATTTCCCAGCACAAGCAGGATTAATCCCTGTGGTGCGCAAGGAGCAGGCTCTGCTGTTCCAAGCGACTCAGTCCTGGTGACCACACGTACTCCAAGCTCAGACCCACGTAGAGTTACTGGTCCCGAGATTCGTAGAGGAGCTTTGCAGCCTGCAGATCAGATAAGATCAACACAGTGAGACCTGCTTGGTCCTGTGCCTGGTGGAGCCAAGCCTGAGTGCATTTGAGGGGAGATGGCATGGGCACCCCAGCCGAGGGGGAACAGATTGTGGGAATGGGGGTCAAATGGCAGGACACAGCTTCCTCTGGGAAAGGCAAGCTTTTGCTCTAAGCCAAAGGGCCCAGCCTCCCTGGCCTGGGCTCAGGTACCTTGTGCATGGCCACTAGCCACGCCACCGCCTGCCTCCTGCCCACATTCGCGTCCTCCACCGCTGTCAGCTTCAGCTGGGTCACACCCTCCGTCCCCGGCACTGTATACTGCAGGAACATGCCTGTGGCCCGTGCGTTGCCTCCTGGAGGAGGGAGACGAGGTAAGCCGGCCCAAAGGAGACCCTGAGTGCCCAGGTGGTCACCAGCCCCAAGGTGGTGGTGGCCAGGACACCTTCCTAACCTTGTGCTGGTCCCAAGAGTAGCCTGGCGGTGAGGACTGGTGCTCAGGAGCACCCAGGAAACACCATCTCAGGCCTCTGAAGGGAGACCCCAAGCTCACAGGGTAGGTGGGAGAGGGACGAAGACACTCAGCCGGGTGCCCCAGGGCTGGGGACAAACCACCAGAGCTGCATCACCACAAGAGGCCTCGTTCTCCACTAATTGAGGTGCTGCTGTGCCCTGGGGCATGTGGGGGTTCCTGCCTTCAGAGAACCCCCAGACCAGACTGGCTCCTGCAGAGATGCCCACCTGTACCCAGGGCTGGGGGAAAAGGGGAGGCCACCTCGAGAGTGCCCTGGCCACCGACAGGCCAAGCAGATGGTTAGGGCCACAGCTGGCCTCACACCCAGGAGTCGAAGGCCTCAGCCTCTGAGGAGCAGCACAGAGGGGACCGTCAGTACAAAGGCCCAGTGCCAGGGAAATGCCACCCCAGCCTGGTCACGGGCCATCTCCCCAGACCTAGGGGACCCAGGCTCCCCATCTTTGGGCAGCAGTGACCAGCTGATCCAGTGACAATGACTCAATTCCAGCACTTGCTCCAACAATGAACCGCTCAAGAGAGCGACTCTTCAGGCAGGGCTGGAGTTGAAAGAGACCCATGGGATGCAGCCTCCCATGAACTTAATGACTTGGGAGGGAAGCCCCATCGTGAGCAATCGCTGACCTCTCGGGAGACCCCTCCATCAGACACACATCCCCCCATCAGCACCCAGGGCCGGCTCTTCTGCCGGTTGGTGGAGTGGGCGTCAAGGCTGCAGCTGCAAGCGCCGGAGGCCCCGGAACCACACTTTTCCTTTCTTCCCCTCTCCCCACCCCCGCCCCCGCGACACAGTTTTTGTTCTTGTTGCCCAGGCTGGAGTGCAGTGGCCTGATCTTGGCTCACCGCACCCTCCGCCTCCCGGGTTCAAGGGATTCTCCTGCCTCAGCCTCCTGAGTAGCTGGGACTACAGGCATGTGCCACCATGCCCAGCTTTTTTTTTTTTTTTTTTTTCTCTTTTTTGTAGTTTTAGGAGAGACAGGGTTTCTCCATGTTGGTCAGGCTGGTCTCGAACTCCCGATCTCAGGTGCCCAACTCGGCCTCCCAAAGTGCTAGGATTATAGGTGTGAACCACCGTGCCTGGCTTTTTTTTTCTCTTTTTTTTTGGAGTCTCTGTCACCCAGGCTGGAGTGCAGTGGTGGGATCTCGGCTCACTGCAATCTCCGCCTCCTGGGTTCAAGCGATTCTCCTGCCTCAGCCTCCCAAGTAGCTGAGACTACAGGCGCCTGCCACCATGCCTGGCTAATTTTTATATTTTTAGTAGAGACAGGGTTTCACCATGTTGGCCAGGATGGTCTCGAACTCCTGACCTCAGGTGATCCACCCGCCTCAGCCTCCCAAAGTGCTGGGGTTACAGGCCCCCACCATGCCGGGCCTCTGGAACCACATTTTCATAAGCCCAGTTCTATGGTTAGGGCACACCCACCCAGCCCCTACACTGGGGAACCTTCCCTATCAGTGTAACGTCCTGCCTGGGCTCTAGAGCAGAGTGACCTGGCTCTGTCCACCGCCTGCGTTTGCTTGATAAAGCACCACTGGACCATAGCCATGGCCGTCTGTCACCCTGTCTTCTGCAGCTGCCTCCACCTTACCACGGCACATGCGGCTGGCAAAGGTTTACTATCTGGCCGTGAAAGAATGAGTGTGTGGCCTGCCCTACAGGGCCCAGGCTGGCAGGCGGCCCCCTGGCTGCCTTCAGGTCAGGGGACTGTTACTACTGTCCCCGCCCCCACTGGAAGACGGTGCTGGGGTCTGAAGGGCTCTACTGAGACTGTGCAGAGTGGGGCTCACTGCACCCCGCAAGCCATCACAAAGGGACACACTGCCAGAAGCCCTGAGGAGGGTCAGCCCAGGAGAGCAGTCCCGGAGGCTCCATTGCCCCGGCCTCAGGAGCACTGGATGCCCCTAAGCACTGGCCTTCATCTGAGCCTCAGGCTCCCCAGGAGGAGGCAGGCAGAGAGGGGTGCTTGGGGTGACCCCCGCTTCTCCAGACCCTACCCTTCGCACCTGGGCATCTATACCACGCAGCCTGCTCAAGGCAACCAGCTTGACACCATCCCGGCTCCAAACACGTCCCTGAGCTCAGGACAGAGGTGGCAAAACACTGGCCTGGGCATCTCACCTCATCATTCAGGAGGCTGACAGAAGTGCCAGGAGAGTTAGGGGTCCCAGGAGGCCACATTGAGCTGGGGAGTGCCAGGCCTCAGTGGGAAGGGCAAAGTTGGGAGAGGCTCCCAAGGGCAGGTGAGGCCCCGTGAGCACCCATGCCCCCTGGCCTCAGCCAGTTCACGGCTGGCAGGTACTGACAGAGAGCTGTCAACTGCTGGGTAACCCTCCCCCCGAGACAGAACTGAGAAAGTACATCTGCTGCGGTATCTTCATTTATGCTTTAGAAACCCACGTACCAGACCCAACATCTCTCTTAAGTCAACCAAAAGAAGTGAATTCAGGTTTCACAAAGAACCCTGGCACGGACCACCCCGTGGACAGAAGCCAGGTGGCGAGGGGAGGAACGGGCCCGCCGCATGCAGGGAGCCCCAGCGAGGAGGAAGAGGCTGACCTTCAGAGGCAGGCTGGCTCCCCAGGAGGCTGGTGTAAGCGTGAATGTCTTTTTCTATGGCAAGAAGGTGGGCAGGCAGTGGCGAGAAGGAGCACCCAAGAGCCGGTGAGAGAATGGAAAGAAAGCAACATGGGTTACGGCACGCGCATCTGTCAGCACAGTTTGCAGATAACAGGATGCGAGCTCCCCGTCAGCGGAGTTTAGTGGAGAGGCCCAGGCTGGGCCAAAGCTCACCAGGAAAAGCACCAGGGGTTTGGTCTGCACAGACACCTGCAGGAGGAGGGCTGAAGTGCTGGCTCCCGATGAGCCACCACTCAGACCTTTCTGGGGATCTCAGTTATTGCATTTGGAGCTTTATCCTTGGTTTGAGTCCAACAATAAACGGAATGATACATTACAGCATTTAGAGCAGAGGAAATCATTATGACATGCTGAGGCAAATTTCCCTTTGTTGTCTTACGGTTTAAGTCTCCACTCACCTGGTGAGTTCTAAAGCCACTGAGTAAATACACGCCCCCCAAAGAGGAAAGGCAGGCTGTCCTGGAGACCCAGCAGACCCCGTTCCTCAGGGTGGCTGCCTGATCCCAAAAGTGGACGCTCCTCTTGTCACCCATGCATGGCACCAAACCCTCCTGGCTTAGGAAAGGACGTGCTGGCATTTACCTCCGGGAGGGAAGCCTTCTGTGAGGAGCTGCACGGTGGAAATGTGCACAATTTCGATTTCATAGTGGCTGTCTCCATCCAGAAACAAGTATCTACATCAAATAAAAGTGTCCAAATCGGGTCACTCTCAGGCTCAGTGCCACCGAGGCTCCCGGTCTGTGACAATGCTGCCCCGTGCCAAGCAGGATCTGGCTCTTACCTCTGGTTATTGGAAAGACGACAAATCATAGTTTCGGGTTTCTCTGAGTTTCCAAACGTGACGAGGAAGGTGGCTCCTTGGGAACACAAAAGCAAATGTGAGAACAGGGTCTGCTTCTTTTCCACCTAACCCTTCCCACGAGTACCAGCAGGAGACGCGCACACAGAGGACACAGTGAAAACATCAAGAAACAAACCACAGCTTTGTTCTAAGGACCTCTTCAGCTGAGCAAAAAGGCAGTTATGGATCAAGGGTTTAAGAGGTAAACGAAAAGGTGCTGCTCTAAACAGGTTCTGCTTGCTTACAAAGCTCCTAGAAATTTTTTTACATCCTTCAAAGGATGCAGGGAATCCATCACCAAGGTCCAGATCAAAGAACAATAAACCCCTCTGCTCGCAGGTCCTAAGAGCTGGCAGGACCAAGACAGCAGAAAGGAAGCACAACAAAGGCCACTGTCCAGCCAGGCACCATGCCCGTTTCACACAGGACGGAGCTGTGGGCAGGAAGGCAGGTGGTCCCAGACCCCATGGCGGGCAAGCTGGGGACAGGAGGCTGGGATGGAGTGGCCAGAGGTGGGCGGGCAGTGGGGAGAAGGCGCTGCTCAGAGATTCCAGGGAGGCACAACATAAGCCCCCAGAGAACGCCCTTCTCCCACACCAGGTCCCCAGAGATGGCTCAAAACCGGGTCTGCATCGTGCTACCGGGCAAAGGTCTACGGACCCTCATCAAGGAGCCACGGTGGTCGCAAAGGCCCGAGCGCCGGCGCCGGGTTCCACCTGGGGGAGGTGCTGCCTGGGCCAGGGCCTCCCCTCCCACCTGATGGACGTGCCCAGCGGAGTCAGCACCCACATTTTAGACGACACTCCGCCTCTGAAGAGAAGGGAAGGCTCTATAACTGCTTCTAAACGAATCCAGAAGAAAACAGGGAAGGGAGGGAAGGCGAGACAACGTCAAAGAGAAGCAGAACGCCCTGTGCACAGCCCACAGCATCGCCACAGACACGAGGAGCCGGCTGGCGGCCGCGCAGGACTGCAGGGCCCGCGTGCTTACCGCTCAGGAGCACTTTGAGCTGCTTGTCGTAGAACTCCGCCTCCTTGTGGGACACCAGGGCGCACTCCGCGCACTGCCGCACGGGGTCCACAAAGCACATGCGCCGCAGCGGCACCTTCTGGCTGCAGCACCTGTCGCAGAAGCACTTCCCGCAGCGGCGACAATGGTGCTGGGCAGATGCGGGAGGATTGGCAGTGAGGAGGGGCAGGGGACAAGCGGCCCCGGGTGTGGACCCTGCTGGCCTGGCACTGCCCGGGCCGCGCCTAAACGCGAGGCCCCCCTGCTGGCTGCTGCACACACGCACCTCCTGACGCCAGCCCCTGGGCTCCCCACCACACAGCAGGGCTTCACCTCACCTGGGAAATGAGGCCCTTTTTTCAAAATTGTGGATCAAAATGGCTGTTTTTCAGCTCTTTCTTTCAACTACCCAAGTCCCACTGCTTAGGACGCCCTCGGGCCTCGGGGCGCCATGAGCTGGGCACACATTAGGGGCAACACACTTAGCGAGGGCAAAGCAGGACAGGGCAGGGTAAGAGGTAGGTGCACAGGCCTCGCAAGCTGCATCCCCACCCCATGGCATCCAGCAGAATCAGCCCAGTCACTTTCCACGGAAACAGGGCACGGCTGACACTCAAAACGAGCCATAATGGCTGGGTGCAGTGGCTCACCCCTATAATCCCAGCACTTTGGGAGGCTGAGGTGGGAGGATCATCTGAGGTCAGGAGTTCGAGACCAGCCTAGCCAACATGGTGAAACTCCATCTCTACTAAAAATACAAAAATTAGCCGGGCATGGTGGTGGGTGCCTGTAATCCCAGCTACTCAGGAGGCTGAGGCAGGAGAATCCCTCGAACCCGAGAGGCAGAGGTTGCAGTGAGCCGAGATGGAGCCACTGCACTCCAGCCTGGGCAACAAGAGCAAAACTCCGCCTCAGAAAAAAAAAAAAAAAAACGAGCCACAAGATGACATCCGTCCCCTGCCAGAAGGGGCAGCTGTCCTGTTAGGGCCCCTCCCCTCTTCCCACCACCCCCACTCAGCAGCCTCAGCTCACCTTTCTGGTGAGAAAGTCAAACTTGGCGTCACACTGCATACATCTCCGACACTAGGAAAGAGACGACAAAGCGTTAAAACCCAGTTTAGTCACTCACCATGTCGCTGGGGCAGGACCCGGGGCTGTTGAGAAAGCTGGGCCCTGCTACCTCCCCCCACACCCAAGCGGCCTGAGGCAGGCAGGCTTGTGACGCAGGATGGTGGACTGGTCGCCTGTGCCCAGGCTCCAGAGCCAATGCAGTGGGATGCAGGCTGCTCCGAGGCCTGCAGGAGATGCACCCAGCGTACCCATGGGGTCTGGGCCTGAGGTGGGCTTGGGGTTTGACTGTCTTGCAGCAGAACGTGCATCCCGGCATTTCAGGTCCCTCCACACTGGACCCAACAGCAGTTCACCTTAGCAACACCTTTTTGGCCCTGGTCCTGTTACTGGAACCAAAGAGCAACGCCGTGAAGAGACTAGGAAACCCACAGCAGGAGCCAACCTAAACCCCTAAACCAGGGAAGGCTGTGCTAGCACCCACTTCACAAACGAGGCGGGCATGGGGACCTGCTGATTCTGGGGCTGCGCGCCAGCCGGCAAAAGTCCAGGTATCTGAGACATAAGGCTTATTATTCTGGTTCTTTACTTGGAGTCCTGGCGTGCGTGCCCTGACCCCCGCCAGTGAAGGAACCCCTGGAAGCAGCTGAAGCACACACAGGCTGGTGTGTGTCATGGGGACGCATGTCAGACCTGGGGACGCCCTGAAGATGCTTCCTCACCTGGAGGACCCAGGCGCAGAGAAGCTCCGAGACGCACAAGCCCGGGCTCACAAGGCTGGACTTTCTTGGCAAACACAGTTCTATGCACACAGAATGTACAAACGCAGACAGAAACAGGAAGGTGACTGGGCTCAGGGCCCACCAGGAATTCTGACCACACAAGACCTGGGAACTGGGCAGGTGGCCATGGGGCTCACTTTCCCCAAGGGGTCACAGCAGGCCTGAAGCCCCATGGCAAGGTGGTGCTGTGCTGGCACTGGGGATGCCCTCTGGGAAGACGTCCTCCTCTGCCTCACCACAGCAGCCAGGAGGCAACCATCCTGAGGGCGGGGCTATTTCTGCTGAGTTGGAATCACATCTGAAGTTTCTTCAGCTGCCTCACTAGAGCCTCAGAATTACCCTTGAAATTATCTAAGGGGCTGGGCGCGGTGGCTCATGTCTGTAATCCCAGCACCTTGAGAGGATGAGGTGGGCGGATCACCTGAGCCCAGGAGACCAGCCTGGGCAACATGGTGAGACCCCATCACTACCAAAAGAAAAAAACAAAATTACTGGTGTGGTGGTGCACACCTGCAGTCCCAGCCACTTGGGAGGCTGAGGTGGGAGGATCACTTGAGCCCAGGAGGCAGAGGTTGCAGTGAGCTGTAATCACGCCACTGAACTTCAGCCTGGGTTACAGAATGAGAGCCTGTTCCAGGAAAAAAAAAAAAAAAAATTGTCTAACGGCTGTTCAGGGGGCCTCATTTCATGTTTAACACCCAGAGTCCCAGAGTGATGGCCGGGTGCCACTGAAATCCAGGGGACCACAGACCCTGTGGCCATCTGCCGGGCGTTGTTAGGTCACTGTGGCCATAAGGAAATAAAGAAGTATATTCTCTTTACGCAGCTGTGGCAGTCACACCAAGAGCGGCTGTGCCCAGGAGGGAGAGAGGAGGCGCGGTGGCCCGGCCCAGCTGTGTGGTGCCTGGTGCACACCGGCAGGGTTTGGTCAAGGCTAGAGGAGAAGGTGCCTTCTTCATGAATTGTTTCAAACAAACGCACACCGCCTGGGCCTATGCGCCGCGGGGTGGCCAGAGCCTTTCATATGTGGGGAACAGGTTAAGTATGACGCCTCAACACAGGAGAGCAGGGCAACCTGGAAGATGCCAGATGGCAAAGAAGCCCACTCTGAAAAGAGCCCTCTGCGGCCTGCGCACCTCAGATGCTTGGTCGGTCTAAGAGTGAAGGTGGAATTGAAATCAATCGCTTAGAAATAAAACAGATTTAAGATGCTCCCTGAATTTCCACTGCTTCACTTGACTAGACAAAAAAATTGTCACCAAAGCGCAGGGTATGTTTACCAAGCACCCAGAGACACACATGTGGTGGTCTATGCTGAAGCCCCCAACTGACGCTGCGCTCTGAGCCCTTGCCAGGAGGCCCTCACTGAAGAGGCCACAAGCCCGAGGCCACGCCCCACTGGGGGCAGCCATGGCCACTCGGCCAACTCCTTAGAACCAGCCAGGCCTCAAGCTCCCGTGAGGGCTGCAGAGACCTCAGGACTGGCCACAGCCCAGCTTCTTGCAGCAGCCCCAGATGGAGCGCGGCCCAGTGAGGTGCCTGCTTTGGAGGGGCCCAGGTCCCAGCTGTGCCTGCCGTCTCCACTTAGAACAGCAGGCCGGATGCATTTACCACTCGCAGGGGGTTCCTAGCTCGAACCTCCTCATGGGACGAAGTCACCGTGAACACGCTCACCCTCGGCACCAAAGGCACGGAACTCCCAAACCTCAGCTGGGAAGGCTCCGTCCTGGCCTGGCTGCCTCCTGTTCACTCCAGATGGCAGGGGGGCCCTGACACCGGCATGAGCGCAGCATGAGGATGCCGCCATCACCGCCGGCTCCCCCGCTCTAACAGCAGGGACTCCAATCCAAGGGGAAGACATTCAGACCTGCTCTGAAGGAAATCTGTGCCACCGTGCATTCTTTTTTCTTTTTTTTTTTTTTTGAGACGGAGTCTTGCTCAGTCGCCCAGGCTGGAGTGCGGTGGCGAGATCGGCTCACTGCAAGCTCCGCCTCCCGGGTTCACGCCATTCTCCTGCCTCAGCCTCCCGAGTAGCTGGGACTACAGGCGCCACCACTATGCCCAGCTAATTTTTTTGTATTTTTAGTAGAGACGGGGTTTCATCGGGTTAGCCAGGATGGTCTCGATCTCCTGACCTCGTGATCCGCCCATCTCGGCCTCCCAAAGTGCTTGGATTACAGGCGTGAGCCACCGCGCCCGGCCACTGTGCATTCTTTTAACAGAGTAAAGGACACTTTTGCCATGAAAATGGTGGTCCGCGGATTCGGTGAGCCGGTACAGCCTTTTTCAAAGCTGGGCCTCGGTGCTGCCCACCCACTCCCCAACAGGCCCTTCAGCAGCACATGGGGGCTGTGGGACCCAGGACGCCTCGCCTCCCTCAGCTTCATGAGAACAAGACCCTCGTGCTCTGGGGCCCTTGGTAAGGATGAAACAAGAAGGGCCCAGCGAGGCTGCCACCTGGTGTGACAAGCACACCCCACTTTGGTCCTCGCTGCCAGAGACCTAGGTGGTGGGTGGTGAACTAGAAACAGGTGTGGGTTAAATGAGCCAGCGACCGAATGGTGTGACTCAAAGGGGTCCTCTTGGGAGAGGTGGAGGGTCTTTTTGCTTCTGATGATTAAGGACTCAGATGAATATTGACCAAGAATCATCCACGTTCGAAGCACAGTAATACTCAAAAGAGATGTAGGAGAAGACCTTCGCTCCATGAAGTCCCCTTTTCCCTTCCGGGGGAAGAGGGGGCCCCCAAACGAGACCAGGAATTACCTGGCGAGCATAAGCTGAGGGCCTGAAGTCTCAAAAAGGAGGCAGACTGGAGGTGGCCACAGCATTACCAAGCCACACACGAGTTCAAACGTCTTATCTAACATGAGAGCCGCCTCAGAGCTCCATCAAGGACAGACGGGCTGTGCTGGCACCGACAAGCAGCTGATAGGGCTCGGCCCCTTGGTAGGAAAGCTGCTCCCACACACATGGCACTGTTCCAGCCCCAACTCCGGGCTGGCAAACACGGCTGCGGCTGATTCCACAACAAGGCAGGCAAGGCCTGTGGGGTCACCAGGGCCGAGCACCTTCTGAAACACAGGCCCCTGGGTCTGAGCCGCGGTGGGGACCTGGTGGCCGCCCAATCCTCCAGCGCCTCTGACATGGCTGCACAGCCTCCCTGGGGTCTGGGGGCCCAGCCATGGATCCTCCACCACCCTGCCCTGATCCTCTCCCTCACAGGCATGGGGACTCTCCCCTGCCCTGCACCCCTCCTCTGGGAAGTCCAGCCCCTTCTCTGAGCCCCAGAAGATGTCAGTGCGGAGGAGTTGCTCCGATGTGGTGCCGTCACAGCCGCCACCCTCACCGTGTCCCCGCCACCCTGCGCTCTGCAAAAGTAGGGCCTCCCTCCAGCCTGCGGGACCCACACACGCAGCACAAGAAGCCTGCAGCCCCTCCACAGGGGGCTCAGAGACAGTCCACGTCGGGTGCCAAGTGCCCACTGTGCTTAGTTGGCAAAACAGAGTCTGGTGGTCCTGGGACTCTGCAGATGCTTCTGGAAGGAGTCCTCTGGGGTCCACAGCCACATGTGTGGGAGCCTCACTGGGGGAGGACAGAGGTCCCGGTTGTGGCGCACATCAGGGGCCCTTCGGACGCCATTCTGCAGCAAGGACTGGCCCCTCGTGACCCACACGAGGGCCTCATCCCTGCCGAGTTCCATGTCGCCACTGCCCCAACTCAGGCAGGTCCTGAGCTTTATGAGATCCCACGACCAGCCTTTTTCTGTTTCCCTTTGCTTTTAAGCTGCTTCCTGGACTTGGAAACCAGGTCTGGCCCGCCGCAGCCTTCTGGAAGCATCTACAAAGTCCAGCTCGCAGCTCTGCCAGGGGCTCCCTGCCCACAGGCTGTGGGCATGGTCTGACTGTTCCCCGCCCTCACTGTGCTGCGGCCCAGCCCTGCCATTGCCCTCGAACGGGCCTGTTGGTTCCGGAACGCTCTGCCCGCTGTGCGGTGGCACAGTCCCTGCCTCTGTGTGGTGGTCCCTTCCCTGACCCCAGACGTCCACTAGCCACAGAATCCACTAGAATCTGCTAGAGAAAGCTTCACGGGGGTTTTAACTCTGAGCTTAAGCAAACACAAAGCCACGTTATCACCAGGTTCCAGTGAGAATAACTGTTGACGGTCTCTCCATGGTGACCCTGGCCCACAGTGCCCGACAGGAGGGGGTGTCCTCTCAATATTCTCAGCAAATGGTGCTGACAGAGGACTGCTTTTCACATTTACTGTGTAGTCTGTGTTTGGGCAAGTTGAAAGGCCAATTTCTAAATGTAAGACCACACTGCTGGAGCAGTGGCTCACGCCTGTAATCCCAGCACTTTGGGAGGCTGAGGCAGGAGGATCACTTGAGCCCAGGAGTTTAAGACTAGCCTGGGCAACACAGCGAGACCCTGTCTCTAGGAACATTTTTTTTTTAAATGAGCCAGGCGTGGTGGTGCACACCTGTAGTCCCAGCTACTTGGGAGGCAGAGCTGGGAGGATGGCTTGAGCCCAGGAGGTCAAGGCTGCAGTGAGCCATGTTCATATCACTGCACTCCAGCCTGGGAAGCAGAGTGAGACCCTGTCTCAAAAAAAAAAAAAAGAGACCACACCTAGGATGTGCTCCCTTAAAAATATAAGTGATCCAGAAGTTTATTACTCTAAATAACCAATGAGCTTAGATGTATAAATTTTTAAATAAGGTAATTTCCTATTGATTATATTAGTGAAAGAAATTTTAAAATTATCAATAGAGCAATTTAATATGAAATAAAGCAGTGGATGAAGACATAAGGTAAAACTACTGCCAAATGCCTACCCCGTCATAAGCACGCTCCACAAAGGAAGCACAGGCACAGCAAGCCGGGCACCAGACCAGGCTCCCACCAGCGCCTCCTTTAATTGGACCCAGCAGCTCTGATGTTCAGTGAAACAGCTATTTTAGGAGCTAGGGAGAATACACCAAAGCCCAGAAATCAAGCGTGATTCATCCGTTTCCACCGTAGGTGGCCGGCGGTGTCTGGAATGCCAGCCTCTCAGTCTGTGTCACATCCCAGGTACACATGTGTCACCACCAGGGTGGGCTGGGGCAGACTTTCAAACCAGCACATTCGCCAGGGAAACCAAAACCTCCAAGAACAACCCAATAAAGCAGGCCTCAAGACGTTTAGTGAGGAAAATGAATAAATAAATAATAAAGGTGTTTAGTGAGGGCCACGAGGCCAGAGGTGCAGCCTGTGACAAACACACAGAGACAAAGAGGGAGAGTGAGGCAGGGTCAGCTCGGGCAGTGACCCTAATAACACCCATCTGCTGCCCGACCCTCTTGCCCAAGCCAACCAGAAAAGCCTGCTAAGGACAGACACTGCCCCCCGGGATGGACGGCGGGGCCCAAGTGCTCTCCAGGAGCCCTCTGTGCCCTGTGCAGTGGCATCACAGAGGCAGCCTCCGCCCAGGCCTCTCTGGGGCGGGCACTCACTTCCACAGGAGGCCTCCATGGCCACCTTGCAGGGCCCAGCACAGGCTGGGTGGGTAGCTGAATGGACACAGAAGGAGCTGTCTCAAGGGAAGTGGGGCTAAGAGGGAGTGAGGACCAGGGCAGGCGCATGTAGACGGCTCCCAGTGAAATTTCGGAACACACTTCCCCTGGCTACCTACAGGAGTCAGAGCCCTCAGCGCTTGTCCACTCCTTGCTAGTCCAGTAAACCAACAACTGACTCACACCCACCCTGCCAGATGACATGCTCGGAGGTGGTCAAGGCAGATGCCATAAACTAAGCTTCCCAGTGGGTAAGCAAGCAATGAAAGAAGAAACCAGGCCAGGCATGGTGGCCACACCTGTAATCTCGGCACTTCGGGAGGCCGAGGTGGGAGGACTGCTTGAGCTCAGGAGTTTCAGACCAGCCTGAGCAACATAGCATGACCCTGTCTCTACAAAATAAAACTTAAAAGTTAGCTGGGTGTGGTGGCGGGTGCCTATGGTTCCAGCTACTCGGGAGGCTGAGGCAGGAGAATCGCTTGAACCCGGGAGGCGATGGTTGAAGTGAGCCGAGATCGCGCCATTGCACTCCAGCCTGGGCGACAGTGAGACTCCGTCTCAAACAAAACAAAAAAGAGAAATCATGAAACCCATCGTTCCTCCACGGTGGGAGCAGACACCAGCACAGAGCTCCTTAGGGACCTGCAGGTCGAGACCCGCTCCCCCACTCTAATGCAACAGCAACAGCCCTCGAGGGTCACAGGGCAGCTCCTCAGAACCAGCACCCGGCCCACCTGCCAAGAGTGGGGTTTGACAGCACGCAAGAAACCAAAAGCGCCTCCACCCTCAATGTCAATATCATCTGTAAGCAGTTTAGGGAGTTTAAATGGATGTTCAAAAAAAGTTACCATAAAAAGAACCAAATTTCAGGACATATGCCTGCCCTCCCTTTGAGGCTGGGGTGACAAAGGACAGTCAGGCCCCATCACGCACTGAGCTCCCACACTACAGTGAGAAGTGTCACCCACTGGCTGGTGGGGCTCCCACAGTCAACTAATTCTCAGCCCCCCAAGAACTCGTCAATCAGAAAACAACTTAAATACATGTATCAATGCACCTTTAGTGAAAGACAATCATGTTTACATGGTACAGCGTAACTCCTACAAACAGAAAAGGAGCCCATGTCAAAGATTTAACTCATTAGTTAATGAGAGAACCAATAAGATTAAAAACCCAGTTCCAAGGAGGACCCAAAGAGCAGACATGGATACAGGCCATGAGGAAGGAAGACAGGAGTTGTAAACTGGCTCGTCTCACAGGGACCCCGCGGTGGGGTGAGAGAGGATGTCAACTTCACCTCTAAGGGACAAAATCTACTTGCATCTCAGGGACTAGAAACATGTGCGTTACTATCAGTTTTCTAGAATTTCAAGCTGTCAGACAGTTTGAAGATGGTGACAGGTGCAGACACGGTGATCACATCCCGGGAGGGCTACGCTAAAGGCGGCCTGGCCTCCCACAGGATGCCCGGGAATCCTTTTTCGTGGCTTCAAAGCCTCAGTTTTACCTAACATCAGTAAAAGCTCTCCAGCCTGGGTGACACAGCAACACCCTGTCTCAAACAAGAAAAAGATCTTAGCCAGCCACAGGGACCCTTGAGAAGCTCGCCGGTGTCCCTGGCAGTATCTCACGAGGCTGCTGGTTCCCAAACACCTGAGGAGGCTCTGGCAGCCCCTGGCACCTCACAAGGGTGAGCCTTACCCAAGCGCTGAGATCCTGGAAAACAATTGTGAAACCCCCCACCCTGCAGTGTGCTGGGAGAGCCTTCGCCGAGAACCACCCTCCCCATACGAGCCAGAGATCACAAATGTCCCCATGTCCCCCTTGTTTACCTACAACAAGGCCCTCCAAATTCCCTTTCTCTGCCCCAGAAAACACTGGCCAGAAATTCTCCTCATGATCAACTGGAACACAATTCCCTTATCTGGACTTTTTTTTTTTTTTTTTTTTTGAGACAGAGTCTTGCTGTGTCGCCCAGGCTGAAGTGCAGTGGCACTATCTTGGCTCACTGCAACCGCCTCTTCCCGGTTCAAGTGATTCTCCTGCCTCAGTCTCCCGAGTAGCTGGGATATAGGCACACACCACCACACCGGACTTTTTGTATTTTTATTTTTATTTATTTATTTATTTTTTTTGAGACAGTCTCGCTTGGTCACCCAGGCTGGAGTGCAGCGGCACAATCTCAGCTTACTGCAACCTCTTTCCTGGGTTCAAGTGATTCTCCTGCTTCAGCCTCCCGAGTAGCTGGAATTATAGGCACACACCATCACGCCCACCTAATTTTTATATTCTGGCCTCAGCTCTCTGATCTGCTGGAGGTCCTGACCCTCCACTGGCCCATCCCACCTCCCCAGCTTGATTCTTTCTAGCCTTAGCCACTCCTTCCTGCAAAAGAAAAGCCCTGTCCGGCCTGGCCTGTGAGACCCTCACAGAACTCAGGGTCCCCCGTTCTCCCTGCTGCACAGCCCCAGAGGCCTCTAGCAACAGTCCTCACTTCAGATCTCTCCTCATCCGAGTCCAGGCTCGTGATCAGACACGCACATGCTCTCTCCTCCCTGGTTCTGAATCTAGAGTATCCATCAAGGTGTCCACCCGCCAGCATGGAGCTGCGGTCACTGCTTCTGCCAGCGCCACGGATGGGAGGTGGGAGGGGTGCACAGCGGCAACGATTTTAAGGATAAAACTCAGGATCTTAGCTGCTTATGACAAGCCCAGATGGCTGCACGCCCGGACCGCCCACCCCCAAGCCCACTGCCTTGCGTCAGTGTCGGATATTTGATGGCAGAGTCAGACAAGCCCCAGAGATCATCTGAGGCTTCCTTCACACCCGCAAAGCACCTCTATCCAAACTGGTGTCGCACGAAGCTTTACACACCGCCTCTGCCTCCCCTGCCCCACAGGTTCTTGAGGAGGCACAGACTGGAGAAACGATTCTCAACTGGTTCTGCATCAGAGCTCCTTGAGAATCTGAGAGCTGCAGGCCACCTCTCTGAGAAAGGCACACATTCCCCAGGGGGGTTTGCAGCATTTTAAAGGGATAACCCTCATGGGCCCAAACTGATAAACCAGCCCAGGTCAGGCACCTGGTATTCCGGAGCTGAGCAATGGGCTGGACTCAGACTCCCCTGGCTAAGGACAGAGCCGGAATGAAAATGGATCAACACGTTTACAGATATGACGATGATGCCAATCGGCACACGGCCACCAAGCCAAGGACAATGTTACCCACCTGCCAAGTTCTACCAAATTCTCCTCTCCCCGTGATGAACAACCACAAATAAACCTATTTCCCACAACGAGTTATCTGCACATTTGAGTCACCTCCTGACAATCACCTTAGCAGCCCCAAGCACACAGCCAGCACAGCGTGGCTCAGTGTCCCCTTCAGCACCGCCACATGCCTGCCAGGCGACTGTTACAGTAGTGTCCCCTCGAGCTATTGCAACTAAAGCTGGACTTTATTCCAAATCTTCCAGCCCTCACTGCCCCGTTCTAAGTTCCTCCAGAACACCGTCTTTGGTCACTTCTGGCCTGTAAGACCATGCTCCAATAAAATTCACAACACAAAACTCAAAGACAAAGTCCATCTTCACTAGAACGGTTTCTCTGTCCCCCAAGCCCGCCCAATGCTAGGACCTTCTTCAGCTGCTCAGATCCCAATTAATCATCCAAACATGGTGGGGGGCTCTGGAGAGGCATCCTGCCACCACGTCAACATGGGAAGGAATCTTCTCTTCCACGAGGGGTACCACCTTGACTCAAGTGTTTCAACTCCACTCGGTCGGAAGTCACCGCGGGACTTCCACAGGGCCTCAGCAGAGGTCACAAAGAAAGGTGGGGGAAAATGCTAAACGATTCAGCTGATACCAAAAGGGCTCTGGAAGAGAGAATGAAGGAGGGGAACACAGTGGTTAACTAAAAAACAGAACTGTACGATCAGTGCATGTGTACAGTAGGGAGAAAGACATTGTGCTTTGCTGGAAACTTCTGCCTCATCTCGGCCACACTTTCTCACGTGCTCCATACGGTTCATACAGATGTGGAGTATTTCTGTGCTATTAAGAGTCATGGCCCGGCGCGGTGGCTCAAGCCTGTAATCCCAGCACTTTGGGAGGCCGAGACGGGCGGATCACGAGGTCAGGAGATCGAGACCATCCTGGCTAACACGGTGAAACCCCGTCTCTACTAAAAAATACAAAAAACTAGCCGGGCGAAGTGGCGGGCGCCTGTGGTCCCAGCTACTCGGGAGGCTGAGGCAGGAGAATGGCGTGAACCCGGGAGGCGGAGCTTGCAGTGAGCTGAGATCCGGCCACTGCACTCCGGCCTGGGCGACAGAGCCAGACTCAGTCTCAAAAAAAAAAAAAAAAAACAAAGAGTTCATTACACCATAAATACATACAATTTTCACTTGTCAACTTAAAAGTAAAATTTAAAAAGGATGGCTGAGACACTTCCCGAGTCACTCGAATTCCGTCCTGTCCCCGAGGCTCTGTGGCCGCCCACCCCCCCACCAGGCCTCCGACCAAGCTTCAATGAACGCAATTAGTGCTACTTTGACTTCTTGAACCTAGTTCCAACGTCTGCTTAGTTCTCTCACTGAGGGAATTAAACGAATCTGTAACATGTGTTAAGCATAAAAGTCATATTACAAAAATTATCTTTCTCCCCCAATTTTTTTTTATCGTGGTTAAAATCCACAGAACAGAAACTGGACACACCTGTTAGCGCACAGGCAGTGGGATTAAATGCACTCAGGGCCTTCCTAGCTGGCCAGTGGGCTGGTGTGAGGCAAAGGCACCTCCGATCAGGTCACAGGGAACCCCGCAGGAGGCCCAGAGGACCGCCTGGCTCAGGGACCCCCCGCCCCCGCTCCAATTGCTGCAGGAGTGGCCTGGGCAACTCCCGCCGTGTCTAGGCCTAAGGGAAACGCGTGCAGATCTGCGGTCTCCTTCAAACTGTCCAGTGGGCGACTGCGATCTCGCTTCCGAGGTGGAGGGTGGTGTAGACGAAAGGGAAGTGGGGGCAGCCAGTCCCGCAGAGTGGGTCCTGGCCCTCCTCCCGGCCCGGCTTCTGAGCAGGAGATGGCTTCGGAACCCGCCACCCGCCCGAGGCACCGACGCCTCCCCAGATTCCCGGGCGGGACCCCTGCGGGGCCGCCGGCTCCAGCGCTTCGGCGGACAGCACGCACCCTCCCTGCCGAGCCTGCGAGGAACGCGCGCCGCCTTCCACTTTCTCAGGAGCGAGCCCCGGGTCTTCGGACGCAGTCCACACGCGCCAGCCCAGCACGAACCGGCCTCGGGCAGGGCCGCACCCACCCCCGGGGCCAGCCCGCGCCCCGCACCCCGCCTCCCGGCGCCCGCCCTGGGCAGGTGCAGGGCCTCCTGCCCTCCCGGGACCCCCGCACCTGGACCCCGCACCTGGACCCCGCGCGCCTCCCGCCCTCCCCGCGGGCGCAGGAGCCTGAGGCGGCGGCCTGGGGACGCGGCCAACCTGGGGGAGAGTGGGGCGGGGGCCGGCTGGGGAAGGGGCCGCCTGGAGGCGGAGGGGGCGCCGCAGGAGCCCGGAAGCCCGCTGGCCGGGCCGGAGCGGCGGGGCGGGTCGGAGGCGCGGGCCAGGGCGACGACCACCCACCTCCTTGTCCGGGACCCACTGCGGCTCCTCCAGGCCGAACGGGCTTCCGAAGGCGCGGTGCTCGGGCACCATGCGCAGGCCGCTAGGGGAGCGCACCAGCTTCTTGGCGTCGCGGCGCGCGGACACCTCGGAGGACATGACGCCGCCTCAGTCTCTCGGCCCGCTGCCCCGCACCCGGCCCCTAGCCCAGCCCGGGGCACCGCCCGCCCCGCCCCGGTCCGCGCGCGGCTGACAGCACCGGCGTCCAATCGCCAAGCCCGCCACCGAACGCGGACTAATCGGAGCTTGAACTCCGCCCCATCGCTGCCCTCTCCAATCCGCGTAAGGGCACCGCCCCTGCCACCCTGTGGTCAGTTACCAATCGGCGGCGAGGGTTGGCCCGGATGCGCTCCGCCCTTCCCAGAAAGATTGAGACTTTGGATTGGTTGGTTCGTCAGCCACGTCGGCGTCGTTTCGCCTCTGATTGGTGTAGCCCTATCAGGGCGCTCGGCGCCTATTGGAGGAAGCCGAGAGGGGCAGGACGGCGCGAAGAGGAGTGCGGAGCCAGCGGTAGGTGAGACCCGCGGAACCCGGCTGCGGTGCCAGGCGGCGGCGGGGTCGGAGGTCGTGGGCGGTCGCGGACGTGAGGGGTGTGGCAGGGTCGAGGGGCGGGGGCGGCCGCGGGTCTCCATTGCCCGAGCCGGTGGGAGCAGGCTGGCCTGGGGCTGCAGCTCTCACCCTGGGTGCCCCGCCACAGCTCGGGTCGCGTTCAGGCGCCTTCCCGGGGCAGGGCCGCGTGCGCTCAGAGCGGGGAAGGCGGGCTCCGGGGGCCCCGGTGTGCGCGGGCAGGTGTCTGCTCAGGGGAGGCCGAGGTGGGCCCGCGGCTGCGCCCCCGGCCTTCGATGCCTTCGTTTGTCCGCCTGGGACTGCGCTGGCCTGGCATCGAAGTGGGAGAGATCTGAACAGTTATTTTAATGCTTTGATTTGGAAAGAAAATCTTTAGGCCGGGCGTGGTGGCTCACGCCTGTAATCCCAGCACTTTGGGAGGCTGAGGCGGGTGAATCACGAGGTCAGAAGTTCAAGACCAGCCTGGCCAACATGGTGAAACCCCGTCTCTACTAAAAATACAAAAAATTAGCTGGCCATGATGGCACGTACCTCTAATCCCAGCTGCTTGGGAGACTGAGACAGGAGAATTGCTTGAACCGGGACCCGGGAGGCGGAGGTTGCAGTGAGCGGAGACCACATTACTGCACTCCAGCCTGGTCTACAGAGAGAGACCCGTTCTCAAAAAGCAAAAAAAAAAAAAAAAGAAAATGTTTATTCATCCTGCCTTTTAATTCCTCATTGTAAGGCATGAATTTTTATTGTTTTTTTTGAAATAGTCTCGCTGTGTTGCCCGGGCTGGAGTGCAGTGGCGCCATCACGGCTCAGTGCAGCCTCCACCTCCCGGGCTCTCAAGTAGCTGGGACCGCAAGCACCACCACGGCACCCGGCTGTTTTTCTTTTTCTTTCTCTCTCTTTTTTTTTTTTTTTTTTTGGTAGAGAATAGGTCTTACTGTGTTGCCCAGGCTGGTCTTGAACTCGCGGGCTCAAGTGACCCACCGCGTTGAAGCCTGTGAGGTGGGGGTCCGTGTGGCTGGCTCTGCCCTCTCCTGTGGGCATTGGCGCTGCAGGGGTCCTTGTGTGTGGAGGAAATAAGGAGAGGACCAAAGTATGATTCCACGAATCACACGGTTTATTGTCAAAGAGAATTTGTTCTTGGGTTCACAGTGCTCAGAGGGGAGGAGAGGGGAGGAGGTGAAGACGCCTGGCGGGGAAGCAGGGCCTCCATGGATGGGGTGCATTTGCCGCAGGGAGGCGAGTGCCAGAACGGCCAAAGTCGTTGCTCCGCCGGATGGAGCAGGCCCCTGGAAAGTGAGATCTGGTTAGAGTTCGAAGTGTGCCTTAATAGCAGTGGAGAGTGTGAGAGCGGGAGCTCTCTGAGAGGCTGGGACCAAGGACCAGCTCCCAGGCCAGCAGGGTATAGCTTGTCTCAAAGCATCTGCCCAACCTTCAAGTTGATTTGTATTTTTGCAGCCCAGCAATCAAGGTCAGTAACTCACAGAGCCAGGCGAGGCCACATCTCCTTTGGCAGTGTAGTGCCTTCCCTGGAGGTGGCATTCCTTTTTGATTTGCCTTCTGTGCTGGGGAACTTCACTTCCTCACTCTGGCCAGCCAGCAGTTTGGAGCTGGTTTCAGCGCCCCACCGCCCTGCCTTGGCCTGCACCCGGCCCCCCAGGGTGGCTTCTCGCCAGTTCCTGTCAGGCCTGCCTGGGCAACCAGGCCTGGGCACCTCCCTGTCCCTTGCTCAGAAAATCCACAGGCTGTGGGCCCCGGGAGCCTGGTGCGCAGGCAGGAAACGAATCCTGGAGCACCAGCTTCCCTGCCCTGCCCGCCTCACGGGGTGCCTGGGGGCATGCCTCAGCCTGCGGCTCCTGCAGTCTGTTTTCCACGCCTGGCCCTGAGCAGGCTGAGCATGGGCATGGAGTGACCAGCGTAATCGCATCCAGGCCAGTGCCACATTCTGTGTGGTCCAAGGGAAAGCCTTCTCCAAGTCCGTGGCCTGCCCTTTCCTCTGCTGGGTTACTGCCAAGGGCACCAGGCCTCACTGCAGGACATGGCCCTCGAGGCTGCTGCCTTCTGGTTTCCTGGTGCCCTGGACACTCTTGGTCTCCCCATTTGGGAAGCTGACAGAGGATGTAGAGTGGCCTGTTGGAAAGGCCTTATGTGATCCTGGGCTGAGTCCCTGAGCAGCCCGCCGAGGCCGGAGGGGAGAAGAGCTGAGCTTCTCCCTCTCTGGGCCGGGCTCGGGCTGTGGAAGGGCTGCCAGCTCCCTTCCTGGGAGAGGCTGGGTGGGGTCCACAGTGGTCGTCCTGGAAGGAAGCTGTCTTCTGCTGTTGGCTGCTGAGACAGCTGGAGGCCACCGATGTTCGGATTCCCTGAGCACTCTGCCAATCCCAGACCCACCTTCCCACTCTTTCCAGAGTTCCCAGGGAGACACTTAAAGGAAATTAAACTGCAGAGTGCAAGAGATGCCTCAGTCAAGTCAGCCAGGAACGCGTGGGTCATCCCCGAGCCCCAGAGAGGTGAGTCGGGCGGGGCACTCACCTGCCGCGGGAGGATGGTCTTATTTCTAGCACTTTCCACAGGGAGTGAATGTGGTGGGTTTGGGGGATTTTTCAAATGCATCAGTGTCTGGAATGGGTTCTAAGCTGCTAAATAATTCTAATTCTTAGAGGTAAATTACAGACATGTTGCCCTAGATAGAGCTAGACAGCTTTCCTTGTACAGTGAAGTCTCTTCCACCCTCAGTGACAGAGCCCGGATGACACGGACACGGTGGCTGCTGTCACTTCCGTGGTGCGTGCCTTTGACAGGCTTTGAATTGAAGGCAAGTGCTTCAGAATTTGCATCCATAGTTCTGTCTTTCCTGGGAAGTTATTCATCCTGGTGGGCAGCCCACCGACAGAATGGATTTAGATCTACTGGACCTGAATCCCAGAATTATTGCTGCAATTAAGAAAGGTACATTTATTTCTATTTACATAAGGGGTGTGGGTGGGTCTGTGCACTTTACATAAGGCAGGTTAACAAAATGCTGGCTCACTAAGCCTTCCTCCCTTTGCCTACCCTGATTATTACACCGAGGGTAGGAGGTACTGTGGGGTTTTCAGGTGTGTGTGTGTGTGTTCTTAACTGCATGGATTTCTTTCAGTTACTTTTATTTTTATCAAAGTAATACGTGCATATTGTCTAAAAGGTAAAATGGAGCCACATAAAGTCTTTTAGTGTTTTGTTTTTTGTTTTGTTTTGTTTTGTTTTGAGACGGAGTCTTGCTCTGTTGCCCAGGCTGGAGTGCGGTGGCGTGATCTTGGCTCACTGCAAGCTCCACCTCCCGGGTTCACGCCATTCTCCTGCCTCAGCCTCCCGAGTAGCTGGGACTACAGGTGCCCACCACCATGCCCGGCTAATTTTTTGTATTTTTAATAGAGACGGGGTTTCACCGTGTTAGCCAGGATGGTCGCTATCTCCTGACCTTGTGATACGCCCACGTCAGCCTCCCAAAGTGCTGGGATTACAAGCATGAGCCACTGCGCCCAGCCGTTTTTTAGTTATTTTTTAAAAAAATATTCACATCTGGGCTCCTAAATGTGTTTACGTTGTAAAGTTTGATTTGTCAGTGTTATTGATTATCCATGGACTTCCTATTGGGGGCGGTGAGGACTGAGTGTGCCTACACCTGTGTACCCCAACTTCCTCTTCCCCCAGCTCCCTGCCCATAGTTAGAACCTAGTTTGGGTGACATCAGCTGTTGGGGTTGTGACTGGTGCATACCTGGTGTGGTTCAACAATGTGGGGTGTGGGGGATCGTTTTCTTTCTTACAGCATCTTTTTTCCGCGGAGTTAGCAAATGCTCAAAGCTTAGGCCCCACGTGCAGCCCCTGCCCCTGCTCTCCATGCCTGCAGCCCAGCTGTTGTCTGGGGACCCTCCTTCCATCTTCCATCCTCCCCCATCTCCCAGGGCCTCAGCTACGTGAACCTCAGCACACCGTCTGTGGCGAGAAGCGGGAGTGCTCGTGGAGCTGCTGCAGCAACCTGGTGACTGGGCAGGGCCTCACTGTCCTGCCCTTCCATCCTTGGCTGTTGGTTTTTATCCTCCTGTTGGTGGCCTTGTGATCACGGCTGCTGCCACAGCTGCAGACACGACGCTTGCAGACCAGGGACAGAGAAGGGGAATGGGCTCAGCCAGGGAGTTCCTTTCTCACCTGTGTCTCTTATCCAAAAACCAATGTTTCCAGAAGTCCCTGCAGACTTCGAAACTGTGAAAGGGGCTGGGGCCGTGAGACTTATCAGGGGAGCCGCCCCACCAGAGCCCCGATCCTGGCGAATCCTCAGGGCCCACAGAGCCCTCTGGAGCAGCCTGTCCACGGGAAGCCCTCTCCGCTGGATCTGGTGAAACCCAGGGGCGCTTTCTTCATCCCCACCTCTCCATCTCCTTGTGTTTTCTGTGTGGCTTTTCTGAAGATCCCACCAGTGGTTACTGTTTTCCAGCCTGACAATGGTTGTCTTTTCACTGCAGCGTTCAGCGCACCCATGTTGAGGGGGGTTCTGATGTAGCGGGTGTAAGTCTCCGTGGCCGGGCGGGGCCCTTCATCCACCGCTGCTCCCTCTCGTGTGCGCTTCCTCGCACTTCCCTGATGGGCTGATCAGTCTGCAGCATTTGTCGTCTTTCTTCGAATTTGAAAGTAGAAAGTGATGCACTTATCTGAGTTCAAAATGAACTTTGCCCTCCTCCCCACATGGCAGGTCCTGGGGCTCTGCACCTCTGTAACTGATGCCGCCACCGTTCTGATTCGCATGTGCTCTGCCCCGTGCCCTGACTGCCCTGCACAGCCAGTGTTTGGACTTGGACTCTGCTTGCCTCCCAGCGCTCCACTCCCCAGGGCACGTGTCCTTGCCCGTGGCTCAGCCCGGCTCCGGGCCTGGCGGGCGAGTGCTGGAAACCTCGGCGTTGGTTTTTTGCTGCCCCTTTCTGGAGCACTGTCTCCAGCTGGCATGGAACTGGGTGCCTGTCGTTTCTTCTTAGCACCTGGGACCTGCCCGAGCCCGTCTTCTGGCTTCTGCTCCTCACATGAGGCTGGTGTCTGCCTGAGCACCAAGACTCAGGGCGCAGTGCCCAGCGGCCCTTTCCCCTTGCCCGTGTGTCGGCCACACTCTGTCCAGGGTTTGCAGGGAGCAGGGGATCTGGTCCCTACCCACCTTGTCCCCAGAATTGGAAGCACGGTGGTCTCACAGTGCTCTTATAAAGCACCTTTTGTTGCTGTGTCGCCCTGCTTTATTACAGTCCGACAGTTTCCTGTAATTTATCTGTGTCATTTCAGCCAAACTGAAATCAGTAAAGGAGGTTTTACACTTTTCTGGACCGGACTTGAAGAGACTGACCAACCTCTCCAGCCCCGAGGTCTGGCACTTGCTGAGAACGGCCTCCTTACACCTGCGGGGAAGCAGCATCCTTACAGGTAGGTGGGTCCTGGCATCTCCCACCGGGGGTGACATGTGGCTCCAGCATCATGATCCCTGTGGTGCAGGGCGTGGGGCTGTGCAGACTGCACCCAGGGACCAGCCTCAGGGCATGTGGCAGCTGCTCACGCCCCAGAGTTCCCATCTTGCTTGTCCTACAACCATGGGGCTGTGGTTACAGCGTTGGGTCAGAAGATGTGTGAGGTGGACACAGAGGGGCTGTGAGGCCTCCTGGGGATCTTGCTCTGTGGGCCAGAGGAGGGGGTACAGGAAGCAGGGGTGAAGTTGGCAGTCAGCACCCAGAGCCCTTCAGGCTCTGGCAGGGTGGGAACGGTGTGAGATGCGGCCCTGGCCGTGTTGCCACCACCACGTGTGGGAAACCAGGTCTTGGCAGCAGAGGGAGGTACCCAGTGAACCCCATGCGCCTGGACGGACAAAGTTTCCATCCTTGCATCTGATCAGGCCCCAGTGGGCAGCGGGGTCTGGGCATGAGCAGGGTCCTCCCTCCCCTGCAGGTGGCTCAGTGACCCGGGCCCCGAGGCGCATGCTGAACTTGGGGCTGCCGTGGTGGGCAGGTGCCACGGCCGCACACACAGTGCCGTGGGCAGAGCTCTGGGCAGTCCTCACAGAGTGGCCTGCTCCACCTGACCGGGATGCCCAAGGCAGTGTGCAGACTCGAGGGACGGGCTGTTCCTCCCGGCCCAGGCCCCAGGCCAAGAGCGCAGCCTGCACTGCGTGTCCCACCTTGAGCCTCCCCCTGAGGGGCTTCGGTGTCGTGGAGAAGGCTGTGTCGAATGGCTCATCCAAGGCCCTTTAGCCAAGAGGCTGTGACCAGCATTGCTCTAGAATGGTGTCCGTCACAGAGCACTGACAGCATGGGGCGTGCACGTGTGTGCGCGTGCGGGAGCCCATTAAAGCTGCTTCAGAACTGTTCAGTACCCAGGGCATCCCAGCTGGACGGAGCTGTGCCTTTTTCTGCACACGGAGGCTGTTAGGGAGCACCTGGGGGCTCTCTGGAAGCTTTGGCTTCTGGTGCCGCAGTCGCCCCATAGGGGGATCCCTGGGGGCATGTGATGGTGGCCCTGGGGCTCCCCCTGACTCTGCGTCTCAGGTGAACCCGCCCTTTCTGGCCGGGTCACCCCTCCCTGCCCTCAGCACCTTGCTCACCCCTGGTGACCACAGGCACCATTGCTCCAGCCACACTGCGCCTGGCATAGGCAGGCTGGCCGTGCCTCCCACAGTCCCCAGCTCTGCCCGCAGGCCCAGGAGAGCCAGGCCTGACACCATCCCTGCCCTGCAGCACTGCAGCTGCACCAGCAGAAGGAGCGGTTCCCGGCCCAGCACCAGCGCCTGAGCCTCGGCTGCCCGGTGCTGGACTCGCTCCTCTGCGGTGGCCTGCCCCTGGATGGCATCACCGAGCTGGCCGGACGCAGCTCGGTGGGGAAGACCCAGCTGGCGCTGCAGCTCTGCCTGGCTGTGCAGTTTCCGCGGCAGCACGGAGGCCTGGAGGCTGGTGAGTGGCCATCCCTTCCATGGGGTCTGGGCAGGTGGGCGGCCCCTGCTGTTTGGGACAGCTTTCCGTTGAGGTGGGGGAGTGGCCGCCTCTCGCGCCGTTCCTACCACTGTGTCTCCCTCCTCCTTCTGGTCCTGACTGCCCTCGCTCCTTCCAGAACAGGGAGGGGAAGTGAGGCTGGGCTCAGCTGACAGCAGGAGGGGTGGGAGGGTACAAACCCCACCACCAGGCAGCCTGCCCTGCATCCTGCCCTCAGCAGAGCTAGGCCCCCAGGGGTCACTGGCTGAGCACAGCGATGCCGGCCCAGGTTCCACACAGCTGCCAAGCCCGGAGTCCACAGAGCCAGCGGCACAGGGAGGGCAGCACGGCCTTTCTCCTGGGTGCCCCGCCTCCAGGCCAGGTATGCTCCTGGCACGTCCCGGTGAGCCTGTATAGCTCTGTCTGTGAAACAAGGGTTCCCTGCATTGCTGAAGCATCAGAGCGTGCCTGCTTGGGTCTCTCAGGTGTTAAAGCTCATGCCGTTTTAAACTGAGCTGAGTACAAGAGATGTTTCTTAGTAGCTCCTTAACTTTTAACCCAGTTCCCTGGTGTCAACGTGCGATTCCCACAGTCTTAAACTCCACGCGAACACAGAGTGGCAGCATTTTTCATTGGTGGCGCCTTGGAGTGCACCTGCTGGGCTCACTTCCCACACAGGGCGGGACCCCAGGCCCTGGACCCACAGGCTGCGCCAGCCACCTCCTCACAGGCCTGACCTGCCAGCGGCAGTGTGGCTGGGAACCTCACCTCTGCCACCCTCAGGTCAGCGTCATCCCCGGGACCAAGGGTGTGCTGTGCCTGCCTGAGCCTCCGTGCTGGGTGGAGGGTGAGGGGTCTCCGAGAGCCCGGCTGGGGTCTGCTCATACCACAGGCGTTTTTGTCCCTGCAGTGCAGGGGAGGACACCCTCCTGTCAGGTGCCTGAGTCCCTGCAGCTGGTCTCAGGGGTGAGCCTGGAGACAGCCACAAGCCAGGAGGATAGGAGTTGGCCTTGAAAATGGGAGTCTCCCTGGCCGGGCGCGGTGGCTCAAGCCTGTAATCCCAGCACTTTGGGAGGCCGAGGCGGGTGGATCACAAGGTCAGGAGATCGAGACTATCCTGGCTAACATGGTGAAACCCCGTCTCTACTAAAAATACAAAAAACTAGCCGGGCGCGGTAGCGGGCGCCTGTAGTCCCAGCTACTTGGGAGGCTGAGGCGGGAGAATGGCGTGAACCCGGGGGGCGGAGCTTGCAGTGAGCCGAGATCGCGCCACTGCACTCCAGCCTGGGAGACACAGTGAGACTCCGTCTCAAAAAAAAAAAAAAAAAGAAAATGGGAGTCTCCCGCTTACCCCGTGGAAGAGCTGCTGTGAGGTGGAGGTGGGACTCGAGCGTGCTCAGAACAGGACAGGAAACACCCTCATTCTCCAGCATCCTCCGTGCCAGGCTTCATGCAAATCTGATTTGTGCAGTGACTCCCCCTGAGCTTCCACCCCGTTGGCCTTTTCAGTGAAGCCCACACTCCCCGCTACCCAGGGACACGGAAGCCTTAGGACACCCTCCCCGAATCCCCCAGCGGTGCCCAGCCCAGGGACTGCTGCGGGAAGAGAGCACAGTCCAGCCTTGCAGGCCGGGGGCAGGGAGGAGGCCCGGCAGCCGCCGTGACCATGTGCAAGGTCAGGGCTCAGGTGTGCTTTTCTGGGGAAATGACTTCTTTTCCTACATCCAATCTGAAGACCCTAATTTTGAAAAGAAAGTGGCAGGCAGGCTGTGGAGTGATTCTGAGTCCTGTGCTTAAGCTGCATGAGGCTCTCCCAGGCCTGCTGGGGCCCTGCCCACTGCTGGGCTGCCCACAGCGACCCTCCTGCCAGCTTCACAATGTCCCCATGGCTGTGCAGCCCCCAATACATGACCCCAACAAAAACAGGCTGCCTGGCCAGCTCCACCTGCTTCCGAGCCTTCCAGCCCAGCCTCTCTCCAGCCAACAGGATGGAGGAACCCCGGGGCCCCGACCTTCCTGTGGCCTCCTGACTAGGGGCACAGCCACGGCTAGGGACACTGGTAGGGAAGGGAATCAGCCACAAGAGACGTGGCCTCCCAAGGCAGTATTTGTACCTCCCTGGCCCCAAGTGGGCCAGATGCCTCTCAGAAGCTTAGTTCTGACACAGAATGGGGCGGGGGTTCCTGGGTGTCTACCTGGGAGTGTGGCCGCTGGGCCATGTGGTTTGTGTGTAACTCTTGAAGGAAGTGCCGGTTGTTTTCCGTGTGTAACTTTTTGAGGAAGTGCCGGTTGTTTTCCGAGCTGCACCACTTTGCATTCCTAGCAGCAGTGCACAGGGGTCGGGTCTGCCTTCTCCACATCCTCGCCAACACGTGTCTTTTCAAGCCGGCTGTTTGAATTGCAGAAGTTTTGAAAGTGGGAGAGGAAACACTTGCTCAGTGGGGGCCTTGAGTGTGGCCATGTGTCGGGGCTCGGGGCCATTTCCAGAAGGCGTTGCCCTGATGCTGCCACTTGCTTCCTGCCCTGCAGAGGGGGGACGGAGGGGCACGGGGGGAAGGAGGGGCGGGGTGGGGCAGGAGAGGCCTCCCATCTGTGGCCATTCCAGCCCAGGGCCCAGGACAGGGGAAGTCCTTGCCTGGGTGTCGGAAGTGGAGGCCCAGCCCGTATTCCTCCTGAGGGGTCACCTGGTCCTGAGGTGGCTGCCAGTGGGAGGGTGAGAACCAACACCAGCCTCTTCCTTCCCCGGGCCAGGGACAAAGAACCTGCGAGGGGCAGAGTTAGAAATGGTGGGAGACGTCTGCGCTTGATTTGTGTGGCAGTCACAGGCCCGTCTGGAGTCCCCTGGGCACATCAGGCACTCTCGCTTCCCAGGAGCCGTCTACATCTGCACGGAAGACGCCTTCCCACACAAGCGCCTGCAGCAGCTCATGGCCCAGCAGCCGCGGCTGCGCACCGACGTTCCTGGAGAGCTGCTTCAGAAGCTCCGATTTGGCAGCCAGATCTTCATCGAGCATGTGGCCGATGTGGTGAGTGTGGGAGAAGCCGCGTGACACCCCTAAGGCAAGCTGTTCAGGACCACTGGGGCAGGTAACCACCACGACAGTGAGGTCTCACAGCGGGGCAGGGAGAGATGGGGTTCAGCTCTGAACTCAGCATGGGTCATGGGGGTTTACGCCCGAGGAGCAGGTGGGTCAGAGGATGGAGAGTGACTGAGAGGAACTGGCAGGGGAGGGGGCTCTGGCTGAAGTGTCTTGCCAGGACCCTTGCTGAAGGTGGGCCATGGGGATCAGACTGCCCCTGGGGACGGTGGAGGATGGACCAGTCAGCTACTGAGGGCGACTGGATGTGGAGGGCAGGGGTCCTGCTACCATCTCAGCAGGGATTGCCAAAACTGGGTTTCACGAGGACGTGCACAGATGGGCCTAGGAGGAGGCTCAGGAGCCTAACGGCAGTTTGGCCAAACAAAATCCTGGCCAGGAGTGGCTGTGGGCCAGGCAGGCAAGGCGGCAGGCTGCGACATCCAGTTACGTCTGAATCTTAGGCAGCTTTGAAGCGTGTTCTAGAATGAGGATGCCCATATTCAGATCAACTTTCTTCATGATCTGAAACTCAGATGTAACTGGGCGCCTGTACACCATCTGTCAACCCTGCCCATGAAGACGGAGTGGGGAAGAGAAGTCCCAGGCGGGTGGCAAGGGCCTCCTCTGGGCTGTGAAGCCCTGACCGGCTGCCCTAGGAGACCACCGCCCTGAGAAGGGTGGGACCTGCTCTCCAGGCTGCTGCCCTGGTGAGAGCTGTGTTGGTTTCACCCTTGCCTCTGAGGGGAAGACGGCCCTCACTGGAGGCACAGGGGCTCCACCTGAAGGCCTGCTGGGCCTCCAGCTCACACAGGCGACCTTAGATCCTTGACCACTGCCTGGCTGCTGGCTTCCCTGCAGACACTGGCTGGGCTTGGAGGAGGGACCCATGGCAGGGCCTTCCAGAGAGCAGGGGCCACTCACGGGGGGCCAGTGGAGTCCGTCCTGCAGCCAGGAAGCAGGCATAAGAGGCTGGGACGCATCCCTGCAGCTGGGGTAGCAGTGCTGTGAGCTGTCAGCACTTAGTTTACAGAGATCATCCCAGGAGGGAGAAGTGATGAAGTAGAAAAGATGCAGAAGAAAAGATGGGAAGTTTGGGAGTAAACCCCTGACCAAAGGCAAATAAGGAAATTCCGCCCTGTGCAGGGGGAGCGGCTGCCATGTCCAGCCCACCCTAGACGTGGCTGTGGTCTGGCAGAGCCGGTGGGCCTTCCCCCACTTCTTTTTATTATTATTGTTTTTTTGAGATGGAGTCTCGCTGTGTCGCCCAGGTGGGAGTGCAGTGGCGCGACCTTGGCTCACTTCAAGCTCTGCCTCCCGGGTTCACACCATTCTCCTGCCTCAGCCTCCCAAGCAGCTGGGACTACAGGCGCCGCCACCACACCCGGCTCATTTTTTGTATCTTTAGTAGAGATGGGGTTTCACCGTGTTAGCCAGGATGGTCTCGATCTGACCTCGTGATCCGCCCACCTCAGCCTCCCAAAGTGCTGGGATTACAGGCATGAGCCACCGCACCCGTCTGGCCTTCCCCCATTTCTGAGTTCTTATAGAAAAAACTTTGAAGTAAAGCATAAGCCATATAAACGTTTAATTTAAAAAAATGTACAATAAAATACATTATCGCACACAACATGAGGAAGTTACACATGGGAAGGGAGCCGTGGGCCCAGCTCATGCCCCAGGTCTCCTGGGAGAGGCCACGCCGCACCAGGGCACCAGCTTAGGCCCAGCCTCAGCTCCAGTCCCAAGGTCACGCCAGCCGTGTGGTCATTAGTATCGTGCCCCACGCACACAGACGCAGGAGAAATGAGTGAGCGCTGCGGCTCCCAGCCAGGGGCCCTCCCTGCTGCCCTGGCTGTCCCGGGCCAGCTCCGGGCCACACTCGGCAGTCCCATCCTGGAGCGGGGCCAGGTCGGGGTCACTGCAAGAGAAGACAGAAGGTCAGGGCTGGGCCGCCAAAACCTGATAGTGTTACTAAGTTCTGTTCTGAAAACAGCTCTCTGGGGAGCCCCCACCCCAAGTCTGCCTAGAGAAGAGGGTGTTGCTGGTTGTGGGCCTCCCTGGGGCCGAGGGGTCATGGGGGACCAGTGCATCTTTGGTCTCTGCTCTCTGGAGCAACAAAGGCCTGCATTTGGCACGGGGAAGGCCAGGGGTGTGGACACAGCCTTCTCTTGCATAAGCAGAGCCTGGTGCCGTTCCCACCCGACTACTCTGTGGGCCTTGGGCTTGCATGAGGGTGGGGCTCTCTGAGCCAAGCCCCTCTTGGAGGCCCAGCCGGGCAGCTAGCAGCAGTCACCACTTGCCCATCCCCAGTCCCCCCAGTCCCCCCAGTCCCTGCACATGCAAAGTCCCTCCCTGGCCCAGCTGCCTGCTTCCTGGGGCTGCAGGCCGTGGAACTCACGTTAGCGGTGGCGTCTTCCAAGCCACTGCTGCTGCTGTCGTTTTCCACAAAAAGAGGCTCGGCCAGAGACGCCCTGGAGACGAAGCACAGACGAGTTTCACTCAGGGCGTGCAGGGCGTCTTCAGAGGTCCAGGCGTGACACCAGTGTGAGGCTGCAGACCTTGGATCTGAGGGGCAGCCTAGGGGCAGCTCTGGCCAGAGCTGCTGGCAAGGCCCATGGGACCTGAACTACCCTGCTTGGTGCCAGGAGCAGTTGTGCCACCCTCCCCCATCACCACAGCTCACCAACCTCTGCGGTCAGAAACCAGGCCAGCCATGCCAATGGCCGTGGCACCCACAGGCCACAGCAGCACCCAGAGGGAAGCTGAGGACACCTGCCTTCCCTGGGGGACCCTCCCCTGGCAGCTCTCCTGGGAGCTGGTGGGCACAGGGCCGTTTCCACCCCTTGGCCAGGCCAGCTCAGAGCACAGGGCTAAGGCCTGGGTGCACGGGAGGCACTGGCCTTAAGGGTGTCTCCACCTACAGCCCCATCCTGACCCCCAGATGGTCTCCCAGAGTGCCCCACGCCTTGGCAGAGGCAGGCCAGGCCTGCCTCGCCTGAGTAACGCCTGAAGGGCATTAGGCCCCTGCCTTGCTGAGCATCCAAAGAGGGTGTGGCCCAGGTGGTCATGGCCACCACGGGCTAGATTTGGTGGCACTGTGGCCAGGTCTGGGTGGTCTGAGCACCTGGCATGGGGCCACTGAAGAAGAGGGCTGGTTGCTGCTGACCTGTGAGGGGGAGAGGGTGAAACCATGGCAGAAGGGAGAGCAGACCCCCACAAGGACTCAGGAGCCTGGGCAAAGGACGCCTCTGCAGAGGATGGTGTTGGCATGGCCAAGGAGTGACTGCCTGGGAGGGCCAGAGGAAGGACATGGAGTCCAGGGAACCAGTTGTGTGAGCCTGAAGCTTCTATAGTTGGAGACTTTTTGGGAAGAATACAGAATTGGGCTCAGAGTTTGGGGACTGCAGAGCCAGCACTGTCAGTCCCAGGTGGGAAGGAAGGTTTTGAGTCAGACGGTTGAGTGACACTCCAAACGGGGTCCGGTCACCAGGGGCGGGGGCCTGCTGGCCAGCATACACCATGGCCCTGTCCCCACAGGACGCCTTGCTGGAATGTGTGAATAAGAAGGTCCCCGTTCTGCTGTCTCGGGGCATGGCTCGCCTGGTGGTCATCGACTCGGTGGCGGCCCCATTCCGCTGTGAATTTGACAGCCAGGCCTCCGCCCCCAGGGCCAGGCGTCTGCAGTCCCTGGGGGCCGCGCTGCGTGAGCTGAGCAGTGCCTTCCAGAGCCCTGTGCTGTGCATCAACCAGGTGGGCACCAAGGCAGGGGTGCACCCGTGAGCTCGTACTTTTAGCCAGGATGCGAGAGCAGAGCCGGTCTGGAGGTGGGGCGGGTGGCAGTGCGGGGGCCCCCGGCCCCTGCGGGTAGCAGCCTGTGCCTGCCCATCGGGAAGACCCGCGGCCGTTGCAGCTGACCTGGACTGTGCTCTTCCAGGTGACAGAGGCCATGGAGGAGCAGGGCGCAGCACACGGGCCGCTGGGGTGAGTGCAGCCATGTGGCGCGTGCACCTCTGCGCAGGTGCCAGGGGCACAGCTGGGCTGAAGTGGGCGGGGGCCACCAAGCCTTCTGGGCACAGCTCGCCGCTTCCTGTTTCTCAGGTTCTGGGACCAGCGTGCTTCCCCAGCCCTTGGCATAACCTGGGCTAACCAGCTCCTGGTGAGACTGCTGGCTGAGCGGCTCCGCGAGGAAGAGGCTGCCCTCGGCGGCCCAGCCCGGACCCTGCGGGTGCTCTTTGCCCCCCACCTGCCTCCCTCCTCCTGTTCTTACACGATCAGTGCAGAAGGGGTGCGAGGGACACCTGGGACGCAGTCCCATTGACACGGTGGCAGCTGCACAACAGCCTTGCCTGAGAAGCCCCGACACACGGGGCTTGCGCCTTTAAAACGCTGTCTGCCTCGGCCGTGGCACAGCTGGGAGCCTGGTTCAGACAGAGCTCTTCCAGGGCAGCGGTTCCACTTTCTCAGCCAAAGGTGGTGGCCACAGTCCCCCACCTGAGCTGGGGGAGTCGTTCCACCTCTCCCTGGGTCTGGGGACAGGCCCGGCTTGCTGGGCACCTGGTCCCCACCGCTGAGCTGGTCCTTGGGGACAGGTGATTCTCAGGGCTGGGGCCTGGGGGTGTCCCTACAGTGACTCCCTGGGAGTCTCCTGCTTCTGCTGTCCACATGGAAGCCCACCTGGGGTCACGTCTTAGGCCTCAGGCCCCCTCAGCCTTGGGGCCCTGCCCACGAAGGTCTCCCCTCCTACACACAGGGCTGTCTTTCCTCCCCCAACCCCTCAGGCCACAGCGGGGCTGCAGGCAGGCAGCTCCTCCTCACCCACCTCTGGGTCCTTGGATCCCGGGGGCCCCACCCCGGCACACACTGTGCCCCACAAAACTTCAGTGTGGTACAAGGTGGAGAAAGCATATCCCACCGACCTCCAGCTTCTGGGTCCAGGAGAGCCTGGGGTTGGGGGGGCTGCCTTGACTCTAGTAGTGTGGCCTGTGCCAGTACCACAGCCAGACAGAGGAGAGCGGGCAGCGTGGGGCTGGCACGTGACAGGCTCGTCAGTCACCTGGGAACACAGTTCTGGTGAAAGAGGATCCAAGGTTGAGAGAAAGGAGGGTCCCAGTGTATCCTGGCCCCAGGGGTCTGGGTGTCCAGCTCAGCCCTGGTGTGGCTGGGCGGCACTCTGGTGGGGATATGGCAGGACTCCGGGCAGGGCCACCTGCAGACCCAGTCCCACACTGTGGCCAGGCCTTACATCTGGCCAGAAAGCAGAGCCTCTCGGGAACACAGCTGGCTGCAGATGCTGAAATATCCACCCAGCGGTCAGTGGCGTGGCCTCCCCATGGGCAGAGTGGTGACCCCCTTGATTCCCACCCACCCAGTGCCTCCACGTGCTGCCTGGCACCGACCATGCCTTTGACAAATAAATGTTAAATGGATGCAGTTCCAGGACCTGCTTCTTGCTGTCTGCCAGGCACTGCTCTAAGTAATTTATGCACATTGAGGTACGTCCTCCTCACAACTCCTGGGGATAGGTACTGTTACTACATCTCCACTTGCAGGTAGGGGAATTGAGGCCCAGAACTGCTAAGTGGCTTGACTCCGCCCACAACCCAGAGGCAGAAATTGTCACCCCCACCCCATGTGCCCAGGGTGAGCCTGTGGGTGCTCCTACAGTGGGGGGGGGGGGGGCTGGCACTGGTTGGGGGGAAGGTAAGGGGTGGGGCCATACTGTGCAGAACTTTTCTGTTTGCCATTTTCTAGGGTGGGACAATCTGTTGAAAACCTTCACATTATCAAGGTTCTCTGACCCTAAAGTTAAGAACCACTGGCATGAACATAGGAAAAAATTATTTTGGGGTTGGATTTTTACAAAACAGCCTTTCTGCAAAAGTGCAGGGATTCTACAACAGCAAATAAAACATTTTATTTCTGTAATTGAACATAAGCAATTCCAAATGCTTTTCTAGGCAAGACGTGCCGGCGATTAGAAAATGAGACAGCTTAAAGACAGAGGTACATTTAACAGAAAACACGCCTGGAAGCTCGGCCGGCCCCGCCCATGCTGGCTCAGTTCCTGCCCTGGAGGGAAGGGGCCGAGGGGCTTCCTGTCCCAGGGAACTCCCACCACAGCAGTCTGCAGAAGGGCTGGCTTGGCCAGCACTGACCCAGGACCACTGACCATCCCCTTAGGGAGGCACCACACCCTGGGGAGCACAGTCCCTCTTGTCCCGAAGACCCTTCCTCAAGGACCACGTGCCCTGACCCTCACTGCCTCACCATATCATAAAACACTTTAAAACCACTTAAGTTCTTCCCCACAACGTTGGGGAACTAATTGTAAACAGAATACACGTCTACATATCAGCCCTAAGACAGCTGGCCCTGCTGCACATGCAGCCGGCCGGCCCTAGCAAGACATGGTCAGAGCTGGTGAGTGCTCTACAGTATTCAGAAATCTGACAACAGTGTACACACAGCTCACAAGTCAGTGCAAACAGAAGCTAATGACACCCTCTAAGAAAATTCCATACAGTTATGACAATGGAAAACCTGTTATAGATTGTAGCCGTACATTTTTAGCAATGTTTAATACATCTTACTATAAACACTGAATTTCTAATTACATGATATTTCTAGCAGCTTAATCCAGAAAATAACGATGTGAATTCCTCCATCACTGTAAACACAAGACCAAGTGCTGCCCATGAGAGGGCCCCTGTGCCACCCGCGGGCACCACCAGCCTCCGAGGACCCCTGAGCCGCACACTGCTGCTGCTTCAGGGAAGCAGTCATGTCACAGGACTCCCCAGGGCCTGGTTTCTGCCACAGCTGCACCAACTACCCAGAGACAGGCTGTCCGCCCGCAGATCCAGACGCTCCCATAGTGAGTATTTTGACAGCAACTCTGAAGAAACAGGTGCTGACTCTCACGTGGGGGTACCCTCACCAGAAAGAGAACACAGGAGGAGGGATGGCTGGGCCTACCATTTCTCTGCTCTGAAGGGAAAAATTCAGACCGCCAGATGGGAAATGGCTTAAATCACTGCACTTCTATTGGGTGGGGGGGGGTTCAAACATCAGGGACTCAGATACTCAGATTCCCTTGCCCCTTCCCTCTCTGAAACATGAACCTTCCTTTACGAGCTGGCTTCAAGGAGGCCTTCTGGCTTCTCTTATCCCAACACACAGTGCTCCCACAGCCACAGTGCTGCAGAGGCCACGTCGGCCCTAAGGTCCCATGGCTGGACGCCACAGCAGGCTCCACAGAGGCCCCACACAACCTCGTCTGCACCCATCAGTCTGAAGAGGTTAAAATTCAACTCCATATTCAGCCTTGTGTTTATTTCTTCTAAATGCCCTTTCTCCTTTCCAGAGAACTGTCACTAAGGGAAACTGTCTGGGTTCCAAACTCTGCTCAGCATCCTCACAGGGAGAAGGCACCCCCCACCACAAGGGAAGCTCCAGAGCCCTCTTGCCCGTCGCCTGTGCACAGACATAGCCCACTACGGGGGCAGCCACGGCACCTGTCAAAGGAAGCTGCTCTACACCCCCCTTTTTTGAGGGGGTGGCTTCTCACAACCCATCAAATTTTATATATTTATGGGGGTTTTTTTTTGGTAGACACAGGGACTCGCTGTGTTGCCCAAGCTGTTCTTGACCTCCTGGGCTCAAGTGATCCTCCCACCTCAACCTCCCCAAGTGCTAAGATTACAGGATTACAGGCATGAACCACCGCACCCAGCCATATATATGTAACATTTTTTCTTTTAATCCTATCCACTATTACAGAACCTATCAAATTTCCTTTAACACCTCTATGTAGCATTTAGAAAGTAAGCTCCTGACCCATCAGAATCTGCAAAAATGGAGTCAGAAGCCTCAGAAAAGGAGCCACGGCCACAGGTGAGCCGCTGGGGACAACACTGGCTCCATAGGGCAGCGCCTGTGCCAGGCACTCGCTGACGACTACATGGAGCTTGTCTTATGGAAACAAATACGTTTTCACAAACACAGCAGTCCTGCGACATGAGACGGGATGAAATGAAATGAAACTTTTAAAGGTATTTTAAAGCCTAGCCTTATATCAAAACCCCAGGATGCTCTGTCCCCAGCCTTCAGCCCCGTGCCCCACGGGGAGCTTCCAGGGACTGAAGGCGACAAGTGTGAGCCTCTGCTGTGCCATCACCTACCCTGTTACATGACAGCGGCAAGCTGACCTTTCACGGGATGGCCAGCATTTCAGACCGCCGCTCCGTTCCGTAGCCTGGCTGGCTGCCATGGAGGTGGCGCTTCTGAGCGCCAGTCTTTGGAATCACTGCTTACCTCGGCCTCTGTTTTGTAGGCTCTTTACCTATGGGCTACTCTGTGGACAGCTAAGAAATACAGCCTCAGCACTGATTTGAAAAGGTTCCTGTCAGAGTCCACTGTGCTCCCTCATTCTATAAAGCTTAAGCTTTTAAAAAGTGAAATGCACGTCTCTATGGGCTTCGTGTGCGGGGCCTCCAGGAGAGAACACTGCTCAAAAGGGGTGGGCATGGGGCCCAGGACCACCCTGGGGACCTCGGAAACGGACCCAGAAGACGCTCCTGCTGGGAGGGGATTCACTCCCACTGACCAGGAGGTCCGCCACGCTTCAGGCTTTACTGCCGCAGATCACTAAACGCCTACCGTCTGAAAGGGTACTTCATGTTTCCAGGTTCTTAGTTTACAGCCTTATTACAACATTATAATTTAGAAGAGAGTTTGGTGTCATGGCAAAAAGCTGGCAGGCAGGAAGTGCAACAGCATCCGTCAGCAGGAGCCGACCCCCCACGTGCTGAAGCCACCTCGGCCTCCGTGCGCCGGCCTGGCCGGGTCGCGGTCGAGGCAGCTCCTGGCACTGAGACTGCAGGCCGGGTGACAGAATGCTGGGGCAAGGTCGCCCGGGTGTTTTGAAAAGGCACCTCCAAGGTTGGTGGACGTCACTATCTAGAAAGGAAGCCAAGGAGTGCGGCTGGCGCCTCCGGGCAGGGCGGTGAGGGGCGTGGCAGGGCAGGGCAGTCTCACACTCCCAAGGCAGGTTACCTAGCCCTGCCGGCCCTCAGTGGGCCAGGTCAGTGTGGCTGGCACTCAGAGCTCGCGAGTCGGCCAGACAATTATTTCGTTCCTGCATGAAAAAACAAATAGAAAAATTACACTTAACCAGGACTTCAAATGATGCCAGCTTCAAACGGCCTCAGGCCTAACAGTACCAGCTGCACAGCTAAATCTAGGTTGGCACTCGAGAGGCCCAGGGGTCAATGTGGAAACTCCAAGAAACCAGAGGACAAAACACTGGGTCAGCTACAGAACCCTGTAAAATGAAGAGACTTTCTTTCCTCTCATCATTAGGGGTGCTTCAAGCAGTATGTCCAGCACCCTACAAGCCTCTTCAGCAGCCACCGAGAAGGGGGCTGGGGAAAAGCTTTCCTGAGGTGGCTGCCTCCCAAGAGTGATGGGGGACAGGTCGGGCCGCTGACCTGTCTGTGAGGATTAGTGGATCTGGACAACTGGGAGGGCAGTGCCTGGCCACTGTCGCGAGCTCTTAGCACCAGCACAGGGGCGGGCGGGGACTGCCAAGTCCCAACAGCTCGAGCTGCCGGGCGGGCTCCAGGCACCTGGGTAACAGGCAGGTTCTAGAGCAGCCACAGGCACCCGGCCACCCACTGACAGCCACACCAAAACGGCCTCCGTGATGGGGAAGGGAGCCAGTACTTTCAGATGTGAACCTGATGTGTCTGTGTGAGATCCAGACAGCTTCACCAAGTGCTCAAGATTTTAGTGTCAGAGTGACAACATGTTAGTCATCATGTTAATAAGGTTTTGAATACTTTTAAACTCTGAACAACAGCTTAAGTAGATAATTAATTATTAATAGTTATAAACTTAGGAGAGGCTAAAATCAAACAAACTAATACAAACTAGTAATTGGTCAAGCTTTGACAGTAGTTTAACAGAATAAATTAATTAGGTTACACTATTTTTAAAGACCATTTGAGATCATTAATTAATATTCTGAGAATGCTCACATGTGAACATGCCCATAATGCACATAACCAGTGGTGAAGCAGAATATTAAACACGACTGTCACAACTGGCTGTCCAGGAACAAACGTGGTGGTGGCCCCAGCCCTCTGCAGGAGCAGGGGCGGAGCACGGACCGGGTGTGGATCTGCAGACCTGCCAGCGTGGTCTGGGCAGCCTAGGACACAACTCGGGGTAGGCTCCTTACTTGAAAGCGATCTTCAGCAGCCTTGCCACCCACGTTAAGGACATTCAGAGAGCTGGCACGCTTCATGCTGCAACCCGGACACGGACATGCAAGGACAAACGATCAGCACATTGGTCAACCAGCAACAGGAAGCACAAGCAAAGCCCCTCCAAGGCCTCTGTGACACGGGGGCTTCTCGGGACCTTGCCTTCATCTTGCTCAGGTAACAGGGGAGTCCTGGGTCTCACTCTATTTAGTGCCCAGGAGAAAAGAGCACAGCTTCTCTGCATCTTTCACAGCAAAATGCTGCTTTTAAAGTACCATATGCAAACTCAAAGTGTCCTTAGACTTGCACTTTTAAAAAGTGGCTCATGGGGCCGGGCGCGGTGGCTCACACCTGTAATCCCAGCACTTTAGGAGGCCAAGGCGGGCGGATCATGAGGTCAGGAGATCGAGACCATCCTGGCTAACACGGTGAAACCCCACTTCTACTAAAAATACAAAAAATTAGCTGGGCGCGGTGGCATGTGCCTGTAATTCCAGCTACTTGGGAGGCTGAGGCAGGAAAATCATCTGAACCCAGGAGGCAGAGGTTGCAGTGAGCCAAGATCACGCCACTGCACTCCAGCCTGGGCAAAAGTGAGACTCCATCTACCAAAACAAACAAAAGAAAAGCCAGGCGCGGTGGCTCACGCCTGTAATCCCAGCACTTTGGGAGACTGAGGCGGGTGGATCACTTGAGGCCCAGAGTTCACAACCAGCCTGGGCAACATGGTGAAACCCTGTCTCTACTAAAAATGCAAAAAATTAGCCAGGCGTGGTGGCACACACTGTCATCCCAGCTACTCTGGAGGCTGAGGCACAAGATTCACTTGCACCCAGGAGGCAGAGGTTGCAGTGAGCCGAGATCACACCACTGTACTCCAGCCTGGGCGACAGAGCAAGACTGTCTCAGACAAAAAAAAAAGGTGAACCATCTGGGAGCAGAGGCTCTGCCTTCATCTGATGGTTTTCAGGGAGGGCGCTCAAGGGATCATGTCAGACTCATCACCATTAAGGGATCATGAGGAGACACTCAAAACTCACTGCTAAAAGAAGATGCATAAATATACTATTTTTTATCTTTCTATATTAAAAGCAGGGAAATCAACTTTATTGTTAGTAAAATAAACTCTGAAGTCAGTATTTCTCTACTTAGAAAACAAAATTAAAGTCATGGCTCTCCATTTAAAGAAATACAGGAATTTATACATATATTTACTTTTCCTCCCATCTGATGTATTTAAAATACTTGATGAAATAGCCTATAAATTATCTGTATCCCAGTCATAAAATGACTATCATTGTTCACCACCACCATGGATGGCTTTGAACATAAACTCACCTGAAGTTTTAAAGCTAAAGCAACCGATACTGAGGGTTACTTAAATTCTGAACGTGAACTGCATGCAACATGGACAGTGAACATGAGCACAGCAGTTCCTGGGCAAGCCAAGGATGGTGGCTGCGAGGCTGAGGCACAGCCTTGAAGGGTGACAGGGACAGCCTCACACAGGACACTGGGATGGGGCTGAAAGCCCAGGGCACCCGCCCGTGTGTCAGCAGTGCTGTGAGCACAGCGCCTGGCACATGGTAGATACTCAGCCAGCCCCTGCTGAACAACTGCACCAAAAAACCTGAATTTCCTTATCCCCAAGCAAAACTCACCCCCAAAATGTCCCAACCAGGTCAAAACAAAAACATCCCAATGAAGCCCGCAACAGACATTGCTGGAGTCCTAAACAGGCTTTTCTCTACCTAGAACCACTCAAGAACCAAGTATAAAATCAAACCAAATCACAAGTAAATTATGATCTGACATAATTATTCTTGCTATAAAGTGGCCATTAACTTTTTTTTTGAGACGAACTTTCACTCCATCGCCCAGGCTGAAATGCAGTGGTATGTGATCTTGGCTCACTGCAACCTCTGCCCCACTGGGTTCAAGCGATTCTCCTGCCTCAGCCTCCTGAGTAGCAGGGACCACAGGCATGCGCCACCCGGCCCGGCTAATTTTTATATTTTTAGTAGAGACGGGGTTTCGCCATGTTGGCCGGGCTAGTCTCAAACTTCTGATCTCAAGTGATCCGCCCACCTTGGTCTCCCAAAGTGCTGGGATAACTGGCATGAGCCACCGCACCCAGCTGCCATTAACTCTTTTTAAAAGAGCTACACAACCTTCCCTCAAACCCTTTTACGAAACGAAAGAACTCAAATCCTCAACGTCTCTTCCTACCACTCTTGCAAACTGCCTTGTTTGAACACATGGCATTCCAAACCTTTCAGGACAATAACTGTTAGGAGTCAGCCAAACAGCAAGCTGCTAACACCCTGGTCCTGCTACGTCCAGCTCAGCGATTCTCAAAAAGCAGCCCCGGGTCAGCAGCCCCAGCACCGTGGGAACTTGTGTGAAACACAAATTCTGAGGATCAGGGACTCGGGAATTAGAAACTCAGGGGTGGGGCCTCACAGTCTCTGTCTGAAAAAACCCTCCAAAAGATGTCTGAGACTACTGTCTAGTTAATTAAAACAGTCACTCTTATTTGGAAAGATTATGCAGTTGTATGCATTTTACGGGATGCAATTTCCAAAGTCATGTAGAAAACGTTAGTCCGTGCAAGCGTGCATCTATGTCACATGGTTCAGGCTGGCAGAGCTGTAGCCCCGTGAACACTGACCACAGTTCTAACCCTGGGGGCTGGTCACACACTGTTATACTTTTATCATGGCAAAGACAGAAAACATGAAAAAACAGAACAACTCTGAGAGCTATCATGTGGGAGTGTGGTCCAACTTACAACACTCAGCACCAGAATTGGACTCTGCACTTAAAAGGCTTCAAAACTTAAGAACCTCAAACAATGAGTGTGTTCCCCTCCAGGAATTAAATAATGTCCAGAATGCTCTCTCTGGGGCATCATGTAATTCCTGGAGGGGACCTGAGAGCCGCTGCGTGACTCATCAGATCATTCCAAGGAAGGGACACCAAGCAGTCACGCAGCCTGCTCAGACCCTCTCAATGCTGTAAGAAGAAACGTGTCATCTCAAAATTCATCGAGAGGCAGGTAGTGACCTATCATTTTGGTTCTGGAAATCTGTAAACATTTTAAAATAAGATCACTATTCCAAAGGCAATTTAGAATCTATTCCCCCCAAATAAGAGTTCATTTGTTTCATCGTAAGCAATTTGCTACTAAATCCCCAGAAACTTCCAGAAGTCCAGTCTTCAAATCCTGGGATCTTCCAGGGAGTTTTCAGAATGAACATCTGTGGGGCTCCTAAAACTCCCTCTCCAGAAATGGGCTGGAAAACACTTGTGAGAAGCTCCTTACAAAAGTCACGTCACTCCTCTTGCCTCAGGCCTGCACCTCTCTCACAGCCATGAAGAGAAGTCTCCCTCCACAACAGAGACTCCCACAGGGACACCAAGCAGACAAGAGGTGAGCCCTACCACCAAGGGGCTGGGCCATCTCTGGCCAATCCACACCCTGGCCGTGTGTGGCAGCAGGTCTAAGGGCTTAGGTCATCAGGGATACTGAGAGGGATGAAAAAGTGGACATACTTTTTAAAAAATAGCTTTTAAAAGACAAAATAGGCCAGATGTGGTGGCTCACGCCTGTAATCCCAGCAATTTGGGAGGCTGACGTGGGAGGATCACCTGAGGTCAGGAGTTTGAGACCAGCCTGGCTAACATGGTGAAACCCCGTTTCTACTAAAAATACAAAAAATTAGCCGGGTGTAGTGGCGCGTGCCTGTAATCCCAGCTACTCAGGAGGCTGAGGCAGGAGAATTGCTTGAACCCAGGAGGCGGAGATTGCAGTGAGCCAAGATTGTGCCATTGTACTCCAGCTTGGGGAACAAGAACAAAACTCCGTCTCAAAAAAAAAAAAAAGGCAAAGTAACAAAACAACTGATGAGGCACATAACTTTAATATTTCCAATATGTTCTCCAGAAAAACTCGGTTTCACCATCCTGAGGTGATCAGACTTCTTACAGAACTTAAAGTGGGATCACTTGTAAAGTAGTTTTACTAGGAATCAATCTCTAAAAAGTCGGTACCATTTAGGAAGTCAGAGTTACACAGAATGGCTGGCAAAAGCCTGCCTCATGAGAAATATGCCCAAGCCAGGAGCAGCTGCCCAGAGTGACGCTGGACAGTGCAGCAGGGGTGATCTGTCAACTCTATGCACCATGTTAAAAACAAAGGATATCTTAAGAACCAAATTCCTTTGACAACTTAAATGTTATTTTTCTAAAGACTCTAAGACTCATGACTCAAACCTTTTTTTAAACATATGAAAAGCCTAAGGTTTTGAAAATCTCCTTATAATAAAGTCTTGAGAGTTCTGATGCTATTTGAAACCATTTTCTCCCTAGTATAATACTGTATGAGATTTAATATAGTTGTAGCTAATATCCGATTTATCTAAAAGATTAAAAATTTTAAAGAATTTAAACTAATGCTAATTTAAAAAACAATGCGTATCTAAAGTAAACAAGTTCAAAATGCTCAATGTTTTAATATAAATTCCCACATTTCATTGCTAAGGCTTTCTTAGAACATGTGACAGAATTTTAAAATTCCATAAATTTCTTTTAAAGGTATTAGCACTTCAGCCACTAACAGGAAGTTACCCAATTATTTCTCAGCCTGTCCTGGGAAAAACCTAGGTGGCAACTATGAAACCCTTCCATTGTGAGAGTACGGGAACCAACTGGAGTGTCTTTCCTGGCGTCTGTGGGTGAGGAAGGCTGCGCTAGGAAGAGAAGCGGCCCAGGGCCGGCGTGCACGGGAGTCGGAGAGCTGGAAGAGATAGTTACCCGGGGTTCTTTGGCTCACTCTCTCGTGAACTTCCTCCCTTCAGCTTCCTAACCAGCTTCTCACTGCTGCGTCTAATGGAAGCCCGGAGTTTGCTAAAGGAACCACTGCGTTTTAAAGATCCAGTGCCATCCTGAAAAAAACGTGAACAAATGTGAAGCTGCAGGTGGTTCTCCCTCCCGCCCACAACAGCCACACTGGGTGCAAATAAGAGCGCCACCACGGTCACCCTGCTCGCCAGCAGCTCACTGCTGACAGAGTCTTGCAGAAACCACCAATTACCATGTACGTAAACATACTTTTAACTAAACATTATCCACTTTTAATTTCATTAAAGATAATCCAATGATCATGAAAACCTTTAGACATAAGGAAGCTCATTCAAACAAAAGTGATCGCATCCCAAAAGCAATATGAATCCTACTGCTATTCTGAGACAAAAGCCGACACACAGTCTCAAGAAAATTAAAGCAGCTTCTAGGAATATTATCAAAATCGACTTCCACATTTAACAGATATGTAAGCATCTGGTCCAAGTAACACAGTAGAGGACCCAAACCATTTGGATCTGACAGAGGCTCTTCCTTTTAACAGTTTCATCTAAATGCAATAGTTGGAGGTGCTGTTTCCTTCAGTAAATGTTACAGAACAGTTTCCTTAAATGTTAACTATAAAGGTGGCTGGAAAATTAAATAAAATGCTCATTCTATACAAATAACTAAAAATCCTCAGACAACCTTGTAGGGAGGAGAGTGCCCAGCTCTCATCTTAATTGATTCAGGTATTAATAAGTGAAATACTTGGCAGAATCTGAACATGAAAATAAAAAGCACAGTGAAGAAAATGTGCAGACAGCAGCACTTCTTCTTGGAAGGAATTCCTTGGTGAGAGGAACTGTCACCCCATGACCCCAGCAGCTCTGCCATGTGGCGTTTCATGGATAAAGAGTGAGAGAAGTTCTACCAAGCAGACAGACACCAAGACACAGGTCAGTCGGAGTGAGTTTATTAGAAGTTAGAAAGACACAAATACACAAATCACTGAGCACTTCAAGATTAGTAGAGAAAAGCAGAATGCCCGAATTCCACACACAGACTACACAGCAAATGCTACTGGGGCGTATCCTAGGGAGACCCGGAGTCCGAGCAGGAACCCCAGGGCTCTAAGTACCATGGGGCACGTGCGGCACATGCCTTGCTCTAAGGCTTAGTTACGTCAACAGGTCACCGTCATGCCATTGCAACAACACCTTGTGTGACACTTAACTACCTGTTATCAGAGTGAACAGCTAATCGCTCTTAATTTTTAAACTCGTGTATTACACAGTAAATGAATTTTATTAATACAATTTATATTACTAAGTACATATCTGGCAAAGCTACATGTATACAGAAATCAGGAACCCCCCAAAAAGGACAGCAGCACCGAAAGGAATGGCCAGTTCACAGAGAGGTGCAGCTCTGACAAGATCCTAGGGGGCTGCTAGACACAGCGGGCAGCACTGGAGAGAGAAGGGAAGCTGCGGGAGGCGCCACCCGTCATGCAGGAGACAGTGTGAGAGTCACGGGCGGCTAGGCCTGTCAGACAGAAAGGAGAGAGAAAACCCACGTGAAACCGCGGCGAGGAAAGGCAGCAGGCTCTGCATGGTGCAGCCTGGCTTACAGTATTTCTAGGTCACAAGTCTCAGCAGCCTTCTGAGTGGCTTTAGGACTGGGATGACCTTCTGCCTGCTTCTACCAGCCCAGCATAAAGCAGGTGCTGGGCCTCATGGTGCATTTCATAGAATTCAGACTGGTCCATTCCCAATGGTCAGCAAAGTAAATTTCAACACTTTAAGAGTAAAGATTGGCAATGTATTAGAAATCTCCTTGACACTTAGTGTAAAAGGCTTTACAAGTAACTGTACATAAGGAGATTATGCAATGAGAAACATAGGGACCAAAATAAAGGCTACAGGTATGACTTTCATTCTCTTAAAAACACATTTTAGACATTTCAGAAACTTTAGGAAACCACGGACTTTAAAAGTCTACAGCCCATTTTAAACATGCAGTTGATAATCCAAAAGAAAATTAATTTCCACAGGCAGCAATGCGTCCTGGGTCCTGCCAGATTGGAAAGCCGACGTCTCGACAGAAGCACCAGACGGCAGGGCCTGCGCCCCGCCCGCTCGGACTCACCATGGGACGCTGAGCAAGTCATTTAACCAGCCCGAGCTTCATTTTTCTCATCTTTAAAATGGAAAAATAACACTTGTTACCAACACCTCAAAAATGTTGGGAGGACAAGAAAACATAAGTTTTTGCTGCTCTTTAGAAAAAGGATGCTAAAATGCTAACACAGCGTCATCAACAGTGCAGCCCTTGCTGTTCATTTCAAAACTCAGTGCTACACTACAGTAGTGTTATGATAATACACCTGAACTAAATACTTGGCAGAGCACAGAAGATTCATTTCACTCAGATTCAAAAGTATTTCATGTGACACACACACACGCTCACTCATGCTCTCTCTCTCTCCCCACTCTGCAGCTGCTGGAGTAGCAAGCTGACAACTGATAGCTGGGCAATGGGCCCAGGAGTCCCAGAATTGGGGTCCGGCCCAGCTGCCTCCTCCTCCCTGAGCCTCTGCAGACCCAGACCAGCACCTGGAGTTGGCAATGGAGCGGGTCTGCCCCACTCTGGGTCAGTCGCCCAGGCTGGAGTGCAGTGGCCTGATCTTGCCTCACTGCAAGCTCCGCCTCCTGGGTTCACGCCACCTGAGGACCTTGGCTGTGAGAACCAGGGGGAAGGCCGGCGGCTGCCCTGGCCCAGGCAGACTTCCTTTCAACTGGACTTCAGGGCCTGGGAGGATTCACTGCATTCTAACAGCTTAAGAAACTGTCTACCTCTTTATATTGCTGGGAAAGAATATTCACATTACAAAAGTGGGTTATCTGAGCAGGATTAAAAGGATAATGTGTTCACAGTTTAAAAATATGCAGTCATCATTATTATCTATATACAGTGGGATTTCAGAAAATTTGGTGCTTTTTACATTTATTTATTTTTGGCATATTCTAGTTGTCTTACTAGTGTAATTTGAGACAGAGTCTGGCTCTGTCGCCCAGGCTGGAGTGCAGTGGCATGATCTTGGCTCAATGCAGCCTCCACCTACTGGGTTCAAGCAATTTCCTGCCTCAGCCTCCTGAGTAGCTGGGATTACAGGCATGCACGACCATGCCTGACTGATTTTTGTTTTTTTCGTACAGAGGAGTTTTCACCATGTTGGCCAGGCTGGTCTCGAACTCCTGACCTCAAGTGATCCGCCTGCCTCGGCCTCCCAAAGCCCTGGGATTACAGGCATGAACCACCGTGCCCAGCCCTTAGTGTAATTTTTAAAAAATAAAAATCCATCTATTTCTAACAATATATTCCATTCCCCAATAATCCTAGGTAAGAATTTAGTGTATTTGAAACGTGTAGAAATCTTAACATGGGAGCAGTGCGAAAAGAATGGCAAGACGGAGAGAGGCTGCTTCAAAAGGCCCCAGCAGAGCTGGTGACCTGCAGACAGACAAAGGTGGTGCAGCTGGGAGGCGGACCTCAGGCTCCACCTGGGGTGGCTCTGTGTGTCTCCTCAGGCTCCACCTGGGGTGGCTCTGTGTGTCTCATGGGACCACCGTAAAGACAACTGGGTAATGATGAAACAGCCCGAGGGACTCCCACATTCCAACAGGGACCTGGTGCTGGTGGCTGACACATGCACATCACACCATGAACATGAAGCCACACGGACAGCAGTTGTAAGAGGACCAGTTTTATCCAGAAAAGGATTTGTGTGCACAAAGCAGCTGCACTTTCAGAGGCAAGACCATGAGAGAGAGCCAACTGAGGCTCACGGTGACAGCGGCTTCCAGATCTGCATGTGTCACACGAAACGAGGTCATAGAAGTACCGCTGTCAAGTAGTTTAATCACAGTCCCTACAGTGTGTACCTAAAGGAGAGAACTGTCCTTCCCTGGACAAACCACGCACCAGGTCGAGACCTCGATCCAGACACTCCCTGCACATTACCAGCATCTGTCACCACCTGCTTTCCTTCTCAGTTCTATGTGACACCAACGCCCAGGACCCACAGGGGACGATTATCATTAATCAGTTTGTCCTTTCTTTGACCACATAACTCTGTTTTAAATGTTACTTATGAATATTTTGAAAAACTGAGCCCAATATCTGGTGTATGTGGTTATTATAACTTAATCAAAAGCTGTCACATTCATTCCTGGCAGTCACTTCTGCTGAAGCTATGACTTCCCAACAGGGAGCACAATGTTTTTCCCTATGGTAGTAGTTTTCAACCTTTTAAAAAGCATTAAAATGCCTTTTAGGCTGATGCAGGAGAATCGCCGGAACCCGGAAAGCAGTGAGCGGAGATTGCGTCACTTAACTCCAGCCTGGGTCACCTCCGTCTCAAATATATATATATACACATGTATATGTGTGTGTGTATGTGTGTGTGTGTATATATATATATATAAAAATATAAATAAAATTGAAATCACATTTTCTCACTATAAATATATAACAAGTTATTCTAATAAACGAAACAAGAACAATAAAGCTACCTTTATAAAATCCAAAAATTTGAAATCTGAAGTTATAGGTAACAGGGATAGTTGTTTTTTTGAGACAGTCTTGCTCTGTCACCCAGGCTGGAGCGCAGTGGCGCGATCTCGGTTCACTGCAACCTCTGCCTCCAGGGTTCAATTCCCCTGCCTCAGCCTCCGAAGTAGCTGGGATTACAGGCGCCTGCTACCATGCCTGGCTAATTTTTGCATTTTTAGTAGAGACAGAGTCTCCCCATGTTGGCCAGGCTGGTCTCAAACTACTGACCTCAAGCGATCCACCCGCCCTGGCCTCCCAAAGTGGTGGGATTACAGGCATGAGCCACGGCACCCGGCCACAGGTATAGTCTTTTTTTTTTTTGAGACGGAGTCTTGCTCTGTCACCCAGGCTGGAGTGCAGTGGCGCAATCTCAGCTCACTGTAAGCTCCGCCTCCCGGGTTCACGCCATTCTTCTGCCTCAGCCTCCCGAGTAGTTGGGACCACAGGCGCCCACCACCACACCTGGCTAATTTTTTGTATTTTTAGTAGAGACGGGGTTTCACCTTGTTAGCCAGGATAGTCTCGATCTCCTGACCACCCACCTCAGCCTCCCAAAGTGCTGGGATTACAGGTGTGAGCCACCGCGCCCGGCAAGGTATAGCCTTAACATTTACCACAACACCTGATATATTTGTCTTTTTTAACTTAATTGCATAATACTGAAAAAAATCTTGATGTACACAAATAAGTGACTACAGTGGTAACAGTTTGCTGTGCAATCTCAGGGAAATCTTCACTTAAACAGAAACAGCATGATAAACTTTGTTCTAACATCCATATAAAGACAAACTAATGTGCTGACCTGCACTGTGTTAATATCTAAATCAAACAACATTTAATATGGGCCCCTTTTATTGTCTCTAATTATCCCTCAATAAAGTTGACTAAAAATTAATACCTGTGTGTATATTGCCCTCACTACCTTTTAAAAAATAAGTCAGTGGTTTATGCCTATAATCCTAGCACTTTGGGAGGCCGAGGCAGGCAGATCACGAGGTCAGGAGTTAAGAGACCAGCCTGGCTAACATGGTGAAACCCCGTCTCTACTAAAAATAAAACAATTAGCCAGGCATGGTGGCGTACGCCTGTAATTCGAGCTACTCAGGAGGCTGAAGCAAGAGAATTGCTTGAACCAGGAGGCAGAGGTTGCAGTGAGCCAAGACAGCACCACTGCACTCCAGCCTGGGCAACAGAGCGAGACTCTGTCTCGGGAGGAAGAAAAGAAAATCACAAGTTGGTCGAGTTCAGCATTCTGCCTTCTCAGAACCTTAAGAGTTGTGGGGAGATCGGGTTGGGGGCCAAGGTCTTCCTGTGAAGACTCTGAGGCAGCCTCAGCCGGCCCGCCCAGTGAATTCACTCACTTTATCTAAGACTCCATCTGAAGACGGGGCTGCCTCCATGCGCAAAGTGAGTTTAGGAACCACTGCACTGGACAATTTAAAACTCAGATTGTTTTGGTAGATCACCCATAGCCAACGCATCCTGGGATGAATTCCATCGAAGCTGCAGAGCTACCAAGTATATTGCTCACGAAAGGGACACACCGGAAACACAGCCTGCGCACGGCCTATGTAATCAGGTGTCCAGAGTGAGAAAGGAAGCGTGTATGTAATCAGGTGTCCAGAGTGAGAAAGGAAGCGTGGAGGGAGGAAATCAGCAGGCACGCGGAGAGGCAGCTGCTTCATCCACAGCAGCGACACTTCCAGCCCGCGGGCCTGACGGGGACACCTGCACTCGAACCCGCTGCAGTGGACATGTGACGAGGACACCTGCACATGAACCAGCTGCAGTGCACACGAGCAGTTCTCCTTCCTCTCCGAGTCCATCTTTAAGATGGTGACAGAGCTCTGAATTGTCACAATTTTATCATCAGATGATTTCATGTCAACATGGACCTAGAAATACTGTCTCAAGAGAAACCTCCTCCAGAACTTCATTCAAGAGTATCACAATCTACACCCTGGCTCCTAGAGCCTAGATAAAGGACTTCCCTTCTATACGAAGCATGCAGGTACGACAGCAACCAAGAGAAGAGTACAGTACACAGTTCTGACAGAATGCGGGCGACAGGGAGGCCTGCGGGCCAGGATTTCAGTTTTAGACTACTGCCCCACTGGGGCTGAGTGGGCAAAGCTGATGCTGATTGGTTGTCTTGGCACAGAAAAAAAACCAAAGCAAGAAAGCTGCCAGATAAAGACAGTCAAAGAGAATGTTCTCCCTCAAATTTTGCTACTAACATTTTTTATAAAATATTTATTTAGAATGCTAGCTCCTACCAAATTGCTATAGGTATAGAAAATCCTTAAAGAATAAAAGGATTTACATTATAAGAAAGCCCAAAACTACAATTTGGCAGAACATGTGTAGAATTATAACTAATCAAACTGCACTATGGCAACTTCAAAAAACCAACTGTGCCCCTAGATGAGTCAAATGCCGCCTTCAACTCTCCCTGACAAAAGCAAAATACCAAAGACACCAGCTTGTGTATTTAAAAAAAATCCATGTGCTAAAAAATTCACTGGAGAAAAAATGTCCAGAAGGCCACACGGTCTTTGGCAACCACTGGATAAACAGCAGTGGTGAGGAATTTCCAGGGGCAAACCAGTAAAACCTAGAGGGGCCTGTGCAGCCTCTCAGGCACATGGGGGCTGGCAACCATGAAGAGCCCCAAAGATCTGGACACCCTCTCAGGTGAAATGCAGGACGCTCAGGACTGAGGCAGGACATCAAGAGAGCAGCCACCTAAGCTCTTGGTTCTGACCCGTTTTCTAAAAACAAATTCTACTTACACAGCATCTCCCTTTAAAGCATTTCAACTCATTCTAACAAAATCTAGAGCAGCCTGGTCAGTGAAATTAGGAGCACTGGAGTTAGCAATGAAATGGGTGAGTTAAAGAAGCGAGTTAGTTACCTGCCACACTGATCCTGATATTAAAATGAAACCAGATAGGGATCATGCTTTAAATAGCCAGGACACTCAATCAGCATTTAAGTGCTCAAAGTTAAGCCAAACAGCTTTCATGGATTCCTGAGAAGAAAATTACCACTTTAAACAAATAACAGACTTAAGTATTAGCAGAAGTAAAGAACTTACAGAAAGCTTAATTGGCACTTAATTTGACAAAAGCAGAAGGTCTAGCACATGAGACAGGAGGAAGGCCTGGCAGGCACCACGTGGGGGCGCCTCCCGGAGCACGTGCCCGCTGTGTACTGTACTTACCCCGTTCCACTCTACGCTCATACTCACTTCCTCCCCTCCGTCAGGGCCACTCTCGTACTTGACCACGTCCACGTTGAGGCTCTCACGGCTCCTGCGCTTCTCCATGTTCTCAGGGTCATTGAGCACTTCCGCCACCCTCTGTTTGTGAACATTGTCAAGACCCTGTGAGCCAGGCAAGGGAAAATGGTTGGACCCATTAGCACTTCAGATTTTCTTAAGTATTTCTGAGATACTTGGCTAGAAAACAAAATACCAGTTCTTAATCACTGGAGGGAAAAAAACTGGAACAGTGGTTCCTTGGAGCGGGTGAGGGTGGAGGCGGGAAACTGGAGAGAAACACAAAGGACCCCTTAGGGGAACAGTGACGGGGCTTGGGTTGCACAGGGTGTGTGTCCATGTTCAATCATTCTGTGTCTATATCTAGGACTGGAACAGCTGGGTCATGTGGTTTTCTAAGTTTAACTTTTAGATAAGCCATCAAACTTCTCCAGTGCCTGCACCATTTTACATTCCCACCAGCAAGAAGACATGAGGGTTCCAGCCTCTCCACATCCTCACCAACACCTGTTATTTTCCATTTGTTCTCTTTTTTATTATAGCCAGTCTAGTGGGGATGAGGTAGTATCTCGCTGTGATTTCAGTTACTATTTCTATAATGACTAAAGATGTTGAGTGTCTTTTCATGTGATTGCTGGCCATCTGTCTATCATCTTCAGTAAAATGTCTATTCAGATCCTGTGCTCATTTTTTAATTGGGTTGACTTTTTTTCTGGATACCAAAACCTTATGAGATACATCATTTGCAAATATCTTCCCCCATTGCATGGGTGTCCTTTCACTTTTTCTTTTTCTTTTTTTCCTTTGAGACAGGGTCTCTCTCTGTTGCCCAGACTGGAGTGCAGTGGTATCATCTAAGCTCACTGTAACCTCCACCTCCCGGGTTCAAGCGATCCTCCCACCTCAGACTACCAAATAGCTGGGACCACAGGCATGGGCCAACACACTTGGCTAATTTTTAAAAAAAAATTTTGTAGAGACATAGTATCACTATGTTGCCCAGGCTGGTTTCGAACTCCTGAGCTCAAGGGATTCCCCCCACCTCAGTCTGCCAAAGTGCAGGAATTACAGGTGCTCACCACCACGCCCAGCCCCTTTCACTTTCTTGATGATGTCCTTAGATGCACAATAGTTTTTAACTTTGGTGAATCCAACAGATCTAGTTACCTAGTTTTTATTTTGCTGTTCACGCTTTTGGGGTCATATTCATGTTATTTTATTTTATTTTATTTTAATTTACTTTTTGAGACGGAGTCTCGGTCTGTTGCCCAGGCTGGAGTGCAGTGCACCGCGTGATCTTGGCTCACTGCAACGTCTGCCTCCTGAGTTCAAGCAACTCTCCTGCCTCAGCCTCCCGAGTAGCTGGGACTACAGGCTTGTGCCACTGCACAGTATTTTTAGTAGAGATGGGGTTTTGCCATGCTAGCCAGGCTGGTCTCAAACTCCTGACCACAGGTGATCTGCCCACGTTGGCCTCCCAAAGTGCTGGGATTCAGGTGTGAGCCACTGCGCCCAGTCTCACGCCTTTGTTTTTTTTTTTTTTTTTTTGCTTTTTTTTTGCTTTTTTTTGTTTTTTTTTCAATTGAGACGGAGTCTCATTCTCTCACCCAGGTGGCTGGAGTGCAGTGGCGTGATCTCGGCTCACTGCAGCCTCCACCTCCCAGGTTCAAGCGATTCTGCTGTCTCAGCCTCCCAAGTAGCTGGGATTACAGGATTACAGGCATGTGCCACACCACGGCAGGCTAATTTTTGTATTTTTAGTAGAGACAGGGTTTCACCATGTTGGCCAGGCTGGTCTCGAACTCCTGACCTCAGGTGATCTGCCCACGTTGGCCTCCCAAAGTGCTGGGATTACAGGTGTGAACCACTGTGCCCGGCTTCATGCTCTTTTAAACAATATAACTTTATTTGTTCAAACTAAAATAATCAACATTTTCTATTTCTAAATCAAGTTTTCAACAAAAGTCATGTAAAAGAGAACCATTAAATTCAAAGTTCCCAAGGGCCGGTTAAGGACAGAAGTATGACTGACCTGTTTACGAGACCTCATGGCAGCTTCTTCTAATGTTTCTGCAGCTTCAAATTTGCCCTGGCGTCTGTAAAGTGCCCCAAGGTTTTTTAGAGTGGTTGTAACAGTTGGACTGTAAGAAAGCACATGACATATAGAACTGTGACATATAAGCTGTGAACAACCACTATCAACAGCACATAATCTAAAGGACTGACAGACTTATGTTTTGGCTTGACTATATTTTAACTTTCTCTTGTACTTTTTTGAAACTGTAAAATTATGAAGAGTTCTTCCTTCTCAAGTAGCTCTGCCTCCTATGACCCTGGCCCTTCCTGTACACAGCCCCCTCAGGCCAGGCCAACACCATACTCCATCCAGGCTGAGGCGGCTCTCACAGACCACTGGCCACTCTGTCAACAGAAACTTCTGGGCCAGGTCTGTGTGGTGATCAGCATGCTTTCCCTGGAGACACCTTGGTCCGCACTGGCAATAATGACAAACAGTGCTCTGCATGTGCTGCTCACGTGCTCCCGTCTCCCTCAAGTACAGGGGAGAAGAGAGCAAAGCAGACCCTCCCTATCAGCGGGGTGTGAGGGCAGAGGATAAATGCTTCATGTACCAGGGAAGCAATAAGCAGATGGCCGAGAGGACGGCTGTGTTTCTGTGTTCTTTTTTATTTTTCAAACTGTATCATTAGGCTTGATGTTTCTGCATTCTTGATAGAGCAGACTTATTAAAAAAAATTATAAATAAACCTAGATTCATTTTAGCATAGATAAGTACTTCGAGAGATTTCTGTTCACTTTCTTACAATAGGCATTTTGGGTACAGAAATAAGCTATTTTCTATGTCTCTGAAACAAGTAATCTATGGTAAGTGTTATGGGAGCCCTGGAGAGGGTTCCTAGAGTTTTCTGAAAATAGATGAATGGTAGGCTGAGTCTCAAAGGATGAGGAAAGTTAAGAGTGGAAAGACACGGTGGCTCACGCCTATAATCCCAGCACTCTGGGAGGCCAAGGTGGGTGGATCACCTGAGGTCAGGAGTTCAAAACCACCCTGGCCAACATGGTGAAACTCTGTCCCTACTAAAAATACAAAAATTAGCCGGGCATGGTGGCGGGCGCCTGTAGTCCCAGCTACTCAGGAGGCTGAGGCAGGAGAATCGCTTGAACCTGGGAGGTGGAGGTTGCAGTAAGCCAAGATCGCGCCATTGCACTCCAGCCTGGGTGACAACAACGAAACTCCGTCTCAAAAAAAAAAAAAGAACGGAAAGGCAGTAAAACAGGTGGGCCACCTGGACCCAGGTATGGCAGCCATCACAGACGGCAGTCGGCACAGGCTCAGGCTCAAAAGGCAAGGCTCTAGGGCTGGCCATGGAGGGGCCTACACTTCCCTCTGCAGAGGACAAGGCCCCATGGGCCATGAGGAAAAGAAGTGTGTGTGGATCTGTGTCTCCAGTGCTGTGTGTGAGGGGCTGGCCTTCCCAGGCCCGCTGGCACGCTTGTCATGAATTTACTGTATGGTTTCTACCATTAAATGTAAAAGTAAGGCAATTACCTTTGCACCAGCCTAATATGATGGTGGGTTTTATACATGTAAATGATCTCATTTACAAAGTTAGTGGGGTTTTTTACATTGGAATTTGGGAAAAACATGGGACTGTGCACTTAAGGAACACTATACATCGGTCATTTATAAGCTGCCCTGTAGAACACAATTACCTTCCCCCTGCTTTTCAGTTTTTCCAGCCAAACGCGATTCCAGACATACCTATCAACTTTGCAGGCTTTGTACCAGCCGCCATACTCTCCAAAAGACGTCCCATCCTTTTGCTTTCCCTAAATTGCAACAAATAATTTCAAATGAATAATTATCCTGAATGCAGGATATACAATTTAGAAAATCTCAAAATAATACATTCTTACTTTGCATTCTTCTCTTTCTTCAGCATGCATCCAGATGGGTTTATTTTCATCTAGGGAAGAAAACACAGCATACAGGTTGAGCATCGCTAATCCAAAACTCCAAAATCTGAACTGCTCTAAGGGGAATTTCCTTTTGAGTGTCAAGTCAGCACTCGAAAAGTTTCAAATGTTGGAGCACTTTGGGTAATGGATACTTAACTTGTACTATAAATGAAGGATAACAGAGCCTGCTAAGTAAAACAGAAGTCATTAAGCCTCGGTGGCTGCTTTTTTTTTTTTTTTTTTTAAGATGGAGTCTCACTCTGTTGCCCAGGCTGGAGTGCAGTGGTGTGCTCTCGCCTCACTGCAACCTCCACCTCCTGGGTTCAAGCGACTCTCCTGCCTCAGCCTCTGAAGTAGCTGGGATTATAGGCACCCGCCACCACGCCCAGCTAATTTTTTTGTATTTTTAGTAGAGATGGGGTTTCGCCATGTTGGCCAGGCTGGTCTCAAACTCCTGACTTCAAGTGATCCACCTGCCTCAGCCTCCCTAAGTGTTAGGATTACAGGCGTGAGCCACCACACCCAGCCTGTTTTCTTTTTTATACGATCCTTGTTAGATAATACTACTTACAGCATGGACAGATTAAGTTCACACTGCAGGAAAAAGTCTATGGAAGACAGAGCTGGACACCAAGCAACAGGTTAAGACACAGGGTGCAGAATCAATGTTCTGAGACAGGTGATCAACTGTCAAGACATCCCAACAAATGCTAGGACCCTGTAATGTAACCGCTAAAATGTTAGCTGCTCAAGTAGCACAAGGGAGTATTCAGAATGTGAGCACTAAACAAAAGCATTAAACAATAGTCTAAGAAAAAGTAGTAAGATGTTGGTAGCAAAAGTAGAAAAGATATAAATCAAGGCTGGGCGCAGTGGCTCACACCTGTAATCCCAGCACTTTGGGGGACTGAGGCAGGAGGATCACCTGAGGTCAAGAGTTCGAGACCAGCCTAACATGGTGAAACTTGTCTCTACTAAAAATACAAAAATTAGCCAGGCGTGGTGATGTGCGCCTGTAATCCCGGCTACTCGGGAGGCTGAGGCAGGAGAATCACTTGAATCCAGGAGGCGGAGGTTGCAGTCAGCTGAGATCATGCCACTGCACTCCAGCCTGGGCAACAAGAGCGAAATTCCGCCTCAAAAAGAAAAAAAAGAAAGAAAGCAAGCAAGCATACAAATCAATAATCATTTTAAGTCATCTTCTCGGAACACTCACCCAAGTTTCTAGACAATGAACAGACCCATGCCATGGGGGAAAAAGCCATCTTAAAAATCATGTTTATGAAAATATTTTTATGACTGAAAGGTACTCACACTAAAAATGTAAAGAAAATAAGCAGTATACATGATGATATGGACGGTATGGTTTGAAATCTGTAAACCAAAGGCACAGAAGGAAGGAAAGACATTAAAAATGTGAAAAGATGGATTTGGGTGATTCTCCTCTTTCCATTTCTGCATGAATTGGGCAGGTCTCTGCAGCGAGGACATGAAGATGGATGTGGGTGATGCTCCCGTCTCCATTTCTGTGTGAACTGTGTAGGTCTCTGCAATGAGGACATGTTATGGGCTCTGGGCACTGCAATCCCAGTCTAACTGCTTCTCAGTTACAGGGCCTCACGCAAGTCACTTAGTCTGTGGCGTCCTTGCTGCTGCTGCTTTTTTTTTTTTTTTTTTGAGACAGAGTCTCGCTCTGTTGCCCAGGCTGGAGTGCAGTGGTGCGATCTTGGCTCACTGCAAGCTCCGCCTCCCGGGTTCATGCCATTCTCCTGCCTCAGCCTCCCGAGTAGCTGGGACTACAGTACAGGCACCCACCACCACGCCCAGCTAATTTTTTGTATTTTTAGTAGAGATGGGGTTTTGCGATGTTGGCCAGGATGGTCTCGATTTCCTGACCTCGTGATCCACCTGCCTCGGCCTCCCAAAGTGCTGGGATTACAGACATGAGCCACCGCACCTGGCCTGTGGTATCTTTGCTTTTAAAATGGGGTAATGTTTGACCCGCTGCACAGGACTGCTGTGAAAGTCAAGTAAAATCACACATTTAAACTATTTAGCTTAATAATGTACACAGTTAAGTGCTTAATAAACAGTAACTAATACCATTAGTATATTATTAGTCAAGTCATTATACAACGAAATTCATTTGAGACGGGAGTATATTTCTTACCATCTACAGAACCAAACTCCCTTTCATGTGCACGAGTGAGAATCTCTTTGTACAGTGTTTCCGCTTGCTTGAACTTTCCTTGTTTCAGATAGCAGGATGCCTTAAAATAAAATAAAATATTTCTTATCTTTCAGATGTAAATAAAGCATAATTTTAATCTACAGTTAAAGAAGTATTTGGGCTTGGGAAGAAAGCACTCCTGGCCACCTCCCTAATGCTATGCCAGTCAACACACCAGGTTATTTTTTGTCTTAGCCACGTTGGGGTCATCAGGTCCCAGTTTTGTCTGGTAGATCTCGAGGGCTCTTTGATAATAATATTCTACTTCTTCATACTTGCCCTGGTTCTGGCACAGTAAGGCCAAGTTATTTAACTGCTTGGCAACATCGGGGTGATCCTTCCCCAAAACCTGGGAATAAAAAACAGTGTATTAGAGACACTTGTTCTGCTCCCATCCAATCCATTCTCCACCCTACTGTCACATTATGATCTTCCTCAACATAAGCACGACTATGCTACACTTTCAGATTTAAATCCTTAACTGGCTCCCCACACCATGTAATAACAAAATAACCAGAATTTATCAAATTCTTAGTTATGAGGGGAGGGAGGGAACTGTGTTCATTTTCTTTAGCTGCATTAATTATTGCAGTAATCCTTCATGGTAGGTACATTTTATGTACATTTATTGTACTATGTACAAATGTACATATTAGGCACATTTTGAAGATAAGGAAAATGGGCTTTGTAAGGGCTATGTGAGTTTTACCGCCAGGTTCTGGAGGAGCCCACAGCTGTCCCAGTTGCCCAGGACACTCTTCTCCTAGCCCTCCCCACTAGCAATGACTTATCCTTCAGGGTTCTCTTCAGTTCCCCTCAAAGGGGACCTCCCTATACCAAATTAAGGGAGCCCTCACCCCACCTCACCTAGTGAACTCGCAGGCATATCACCTGGTTGTTCTTTCTTTGTAAGAATCACTACTCTGAACTACCTTGAATATTCTTTATTACAACGTAAGCCCCAAGAGTGCAAATTCTTTGTCTCTTTTCTTCACCAGTGTAATCCCTGCATCTAAAAAGGGGCCTGGCACACAGATGGATGAATGAACACTAACCTCCTCCTTCAGTACCTTGAACAAGTGATGAGTTCTGTCTGCTTTGTGCCTTTATACATGTGGTCCGCAGGGAGGTAAGCTGCCTCTCTACTCCTTTCTGCATTCCCTACCTCTCCCTGCCTAGGACATTTTTAACTCAATTATTCAAGGTGCAGTTCCAACACCAACCTTCCCTGAGAAACCATCCCCAACATCCCCTGGCTGTGGCCCGCAGGAACCTGCACTCCATGTCTTCCCAGAGCTCTCTATTCTAGACGCTGCTGTGCCCTCTGTGGTCCTCAGTCTGTCCAGTGGACTGTGTCCTAGTGGGAGGGACTACATCTCTGATCTGTAAATCACCAACTCTAAGCAGGGGGCTCGAAATGAATGAAAGGGTAAATATATGAATGAATTTGGCAGGTCATCTTATATGGTTCCTAATTCTTGATTTAGTACTTTTGTGCTGTCCCTGACTTTAACTCCAGCCCACCCCAAATTCAACCATTCTATTTCAGAAACATGCAGATTGAGGGCTTAATGTTACCTGTATAATCTGATAAGGAGCCCCTTTTCATTCTTTCTCCCCCAATTCCTTGCCATGTGGCCCAAAATTAACTGATAAGAATCATTGATAAATAATCACTAAAAATACCAAGTTAAAATACCATTTGTGTGGCTGGGCGCAGTAGCTCATGCCTATAATCCCAGCACTGTGGGAGGCTGAAGCAGACGGATCACCTGAGGTCAGGAGTTTGAGTTCAGCCTGGCCAACATAGTGAAAGCCCATCTCTACTAAAAAATACAAAAATTAGCCAGGCGTGGTGGCACATGCCTGTAATCCCAGCTACCCAGGAGGCTGAGGCAGGAGAATCCCCGGAATCCGGGCGGCGGAGGCTGCAGTGAGCCGAGATTGTGCCCCTATACTCCAGCCTGGGCGACAGAGCAAGACTCCCTCTCAGAGAAAAAAAAAAAAACAATTTGTGGTTACTCATCAGACAGACCTGATACCTCAATCTCTGTAACATCTGAAGAGACTGTCATACAGAGCACTGCTGAAATGAACAAGTTACGTTATATTTTTTCAATACCTAATTACCATAAACTGTAGCAGCTGGTATTAAATATACATGACATTGACTCAATCTATAGCTCTGAGTTAATCTTTAGTTATAATAATAATTATTTCATTCTTCAGCTTCATAAAGCGTATTTGGTAAATGTTATCTTTTTTTTTTTTTTTTTTTTTTTTGAGACGGAGTCTCGCTCTCTCCCCCAGACTGGAGTGCAGTGGCGCAATCTCGGCTCACTGCAAGCTCCGCCTCCCGGGTTCACACCATTCTCCTGCCTCAGCCTCCTGACTAGCTGGGACTACAGGCGCCTGCCACAGCGCCTGGCTAATTTTTTGTATTTTTAGTAGAGACGGGGTTTCACCGTGGTCTCGATCTCCTGACCTTGTGATCCGCCCGCCTTGGCCTCCCAAAGTGCTGGGATTACAGGCGTAAGCCACCGCGCCCGGCAGTAAATTTATCTTAAAACTATCATGGTTTTCTTAATGACAAGCACATGTTCCACTGTCAAATGCAATGCTCCCAGGCTTTCCATCTCTAGTCCTTAGACATGTCTTCAATCAGAGTCACTTCTAGGCCACCTTGGACGGCACCAGACTCAGGACTGCACCTTTCTAAATGCACATGTTTCATAACTGGACCTTCTTTTCTTTTTTTTTTTCTTTAGAGACGAGGTCTCACTATGTTACCCAAGCTGATCTTGAACTTTCTAGGCTCAAGTGATCCCCCCACTTTGGCCTCCCAAAGTGCTGGGATTACAGGCATGAGCCATGCTGATTTGTATGGGCCAATCTGGCTTTTTGTGGGCTATTCGCTAATTAAATGAGTTGTTTCCAGCTAACAGTCAGTTAAAAACACATCACAGTGGTTATTTCTCAAAACCTAAAACTGAAAAATTTTTAAAAACACAAAAAACAGGGCTGGGCATGGTGGCTCATGCCTGTAATCCTAGCACTTTGGGAGGCTGAGGTGGGCAGATCAGGTGGTCAAGAGATCGAGAACATCCTGGCCAACATGGTGAAACCCCATCTCTACTACAAATACAAAAATTAGCTGGGCGTGGTGCTGCATGCCTGTAGTCCCAGCTACTTGGAAGACTGAGGCAGGAGAACCACTTGAACCATGGAGGTAGAGGTTGCAGTGAGCCGAGATCGCGCCACCGCACACCAGCCCAGTGACAGAACGAGACTCGTCTCAAAAAATAAATAAATAAAACACACACACACACACACACACACACACACACACACAAAACAAAAATCTCAAAGACGACGACTGCCCCCTTCTTTTGTACCTTTTCTCGGATTTCCAGAGCTCTTTTGCACAACGGCTCTGCTTCTTTGTACTTCCCTCTTTTACCATAAAGGACTGCAAGGTTATTCAAAGTCGCTGCCACCTGTCAACACGGAGAGAACCACTAAGAATGGTAAAAGATAACCAAATACAGTACATTTATACACCACATATTCATTTATACTCAATCTATACAGTAAAGCATTCTTAGTCGGATAGAACACTATGACTTCAGTTAAAAGGAAAAGCGCAATTCACTACAGTATAGATTATACAAAGTAATACTGCAGAATACTAAAATTAAACACATCAACGTCAAAAACATAATACCGACTTTTAAAAAATTTCCCTGGAAGCCACAAAGCCAACCAAAACAGATTCATATGCAAATCTGACCAGATTTTAATGAAGACAATGTAATTATTCAGAAAAAAATTTCTAGAAGGACATGCAATTTGATTTACAATCAAAAAATAGTTGGTGATCCATGTGAGGAGGGGTCATAAACAAATTAGATGTGCTCTGGCCTATCACTAGCACTGAGTAAGTGAGGACTTCCTACCTGCACCATCTAGCGAAAAGGCAGTGCTTAAACTTTCCCTGTTGAGTTTAATGGTAAAATGAGTTGGATAAAAGAAATACACGGCGAAAATAAAATATAAAAAGAATGAAAGAACTTGATATACAAACCGCAGGATGATCTTTGCCCAAAGTTTTCTCACGAATAGCCAAGGCATCATTCAGTAGGTTAGCTGCATCTTTGTATTTATTCTGATCCCTAAATGGAAAAACACACATTAAGTGTTTTAGATAAGTGTTTCAGATGTAGATCACTACAGCTTTTTTTTTTTTTTTTCTGAGACGGAGTCTCACTCTGTTGCACAGGCTGGAGTGCGGTGGCATCATCTTGGCTCACTGCAATCTCCGCCTCCTGGGTTCAAGCAATTCTCTGCCTCAGCCTCCCGAGTAGCTGGGATTATAGGCATCTGCCACCACGCCTGGCTAATTTTTGTATTTTTAGTAGAGACGAGGTTTCACCATGTTGGCCAGGCTGGTTTCAAACTCCTGACTTTGTGATCCACTCGCCTCGGCCTCCCAAAGTGCTGGGATTACAGGTGTGAGTCACCGCGCCCCGCCTCATTACAGCTTTTTTAAATGTAATTTTCAACTACAGAAAAAAAAAGTTAAGCTTAAACTATTTAAGAGGCCAGGCACGGTGGCTCACGCCTGTAATCCCAACACTTTGGGAGGCTGAGGCGGGCGGATCACGAGGTCAGGAGACCAAGACCAGCCTGGCCAACATGGTGAAACCCCGTCTCTACTAAGAATACAAAAAATTAGCCAGGTGTGGGGGCGGGCGCCTGTAGTACCAGCTACTCGGGAGGCTGAGGCAGGAGAATGGCATGAACCCGGGAGGTGGAGCTTGCAGTGAGCTGAGATCACGCCACTGCACTCCAGCCTGGGCAACAGAGCAAGACTCTGTCTCAAAAAAAAAAAAAAAAGAAAGAAAGAAAAACCACAAGCTTATGGGTGGGGGAAAAAACACTGGAAGGAAATCCATCAATAAACAGACTGGCAAGGTGAACTCTGGAATCAGACCCAACTAGCTTCCAAACTTGACCTTCCCATCTAGGCCACTGGGAAGATAATGCCCCACACTACAGTGTTGTCATGCCTATGCCAGTTGGCCAGCACAGAGTAAGTGCAACAATCTGGACTAATGGACCGAGCTTGCATTTGGTATCAGACAGAATTAATTCCAGTGTCTGAGCTTGGGTTCTGCCAGTTAATGGCTACACAGCTTTGGGTACATTAAGTGACCTCACGCAGTCCCAGCCTTCCCATCTATAAAGCAAGTATGTGATCTATTGGCACAGTCTTGCTATAAGATGATATGCTACACGTATACTGAAAAAGCCTTTTAAAAAACAGCAAACAAAAGTAAATATATTGCCGTGTCTGAATTTGGTACCCAATCTGCCTCCATTTTATTCAGTATGGAGGAATGAAGAATCTTTCTTGATTGGAGTACAACAGCAACACCCCAGAACCAGGAACTCTCAATTTAAGCATGCTACTCACTACTGATATGACTGAAAACAAGTATTTGCTTTTGAGACTTAGTATACATCTTTCTCAATTGAGTAGTAGTAACTGCCTGGCAAGGCTTTGCCCTGCAGAACGTGAGAAAGACTAATAAGGCTTCTAGAACCTCTGAAGCACACTAATTCTGGCCAAGTATTAATATACTGTTGTTTCTTTTTTCATCCTATTACATGCTATTGTAAGCTGCCTCAAACTTTTTGTGAAAGTCGGCAAGTACAAAATAGAGTTCCAAAAAGTAGTGGCCAGGTGCGGTGGCTCACGCCTGCAATCCTAGCACTTTGGGAGGCTGAGGCGGGCAGACTGCCTGAGCTCAGGAGTTCGAAACAAGCCTGGGCAACACAGTGAAATTCCATCTCTACTAAAATACAAAAAACTAGCCAGGCGTGGCGGTATGCACCTGTAGTCCCAGCTACTCGGGAGGCTGAGGCAGGAGAATTGTAGCAAATGCAATTTAAAAATAAGCTACCAAGGCTGGGCGCGTGGCTCACACCTGTAATCCCAGCACTTTGGGAGGCCAAGGCGGGTGGATCACCTGAGGTCAAGAGTTCAAGATCAGCCTGACCAACATGGCGAGACCCTGTCTCTACTAAAAATACAAAAATTAGCTGGGCATGGGGCAGGCGCCTGTAAGCCCAGCTACTCAGGAGGCTGAGACAGCAGAATCGCTTGAACCCAGGAGGCAGAGGTTGCAGTGAGCTGAGGTCGTGCCATTGCACTCCAGCCTGGGCAACAAGAGCAAAACTCCGTCTAAAAAATAAATAAATAAATAAAATAAAATAAGCTACCTAAAGTGTTATGAGAATTAAACGAGGCTGGACACACTGGCTCACCCCTGTAATTCCAACACTTTGAGAGGCCAAGGCAGGTGGGTCACCTGAGGTCAGGAGTTTGAGACCAGCCTGACCAAGATGATAAAACCCTGTCTCTACTAAAAATAAAAAAAATTAGCCGGGCGTGGTGGTGGGCACCTGTAATCCCAGATACTCGGGAGGCCAAGGCAGGAGAATCACTTGAACCCGGGAGGCAGAGGTTGCAATGAGCCAAGATGGTGCCATTGCACTCCAGCCTGGGTGACAGAGCAAGACTCTGTCTCAAAAAAAAAAAAAAAAATGTCCAGGCACGGTGGTTCACGCCTGTAATCCCAGCACTTTGGGAGGCCGAGGTGGGTGGATCACCTGAGGTCAGGAGTTTGAGAACAGCCTGGCCAACATGGCGAAACTCTGTCTCTAGTAAAAACAGAAAAAATTAGCCGGGCGTGGTGGCAGTTGCCTGTAATCCCAGCTACTTGGGAGGCTGAGGCAGGAGACTTGCTTGAACCTAGGAGGCGGAGATTGCAGTGAGCCGAGATTGCGCCACTGCACTCCAGTCAGGAGGACAAGAGCGAGACCTCATCTCAAAAAAAAAAAAAAAAAAAAGAATTAAATGGGATGAGATATACTAAGCACTTCTGTAAACAATGACATATTATAAAATGTCTGGGACTATTAATTAGCAGTGGTTCTCAGGTGCGGTCCCAAACCAACAGCAGTCAGCCTCAACTGGAACTTATTAGAAACCCAGAACTACCCTAACCCTGCTGATCCAGGAACTCTGGGAGTGGGACCAGCACACTGCGATTTGTTAAATCAAGGGGACTTAAGAAGCCCACCAAGAACTCAAATTCAAAAGAAAACAAAAATAGAATCCTAATGCATTAAAATCCTAACAGAAAAATGTGCAAGGTAACAGGAAATTCACAGAAGGATGCAAATGATTAAAAATACATAATCAGAGAAATACAAATTAAAACACAATGCATACTCTATCTCCACCAACAGAACAGAGCTCCCCCACCTCCAGGGTGGCACCCGTGCAGCAGGAGCATGGGCAGGCACAGCCTTTCTGAGTGGCAGTTTGGCAGCAGGTACCAAGGACTATAAAATGTTTATACTCTAACCCGTCTTAGGAATTCATCCTAAAAAAAGAAATACATGGCTGGGCACAGTGGCTCACACCTGTAATCCTAGCACTTTGGAAGGCCGAGGAGGATGGATCACCTGAGGTCAGGAGTTTTGAGACCAGCCTGGCCAACACGACGAAACACTGTATCTACCAAAAAATACAAGAAATTAGTGGGGCTTGGTGGCAGGCGCCTGTACTCCCAGCTATTCGGGAGGCTGAGGCAGGAGAACTGCTTGAACTCAAGAGGCTGACGTTGTAGTGAGCTGAGATCACTCCATTGCACTACAGCCTGGGCGACAAGAGCAAAACTCCATCTCAAAAAAAAAAAAAAGAAAGAAAGAAAGAAAGAAATCCAGGCCAGGCGTGGTAACTTGTAGCTCACACCTATAATCCCAGCACTTTGGGAAGCCATGGCGGAGGATCCTTTGGAGCCCACGAGTTTGAGACCAGCCTGGGCAACATGGTGGGACGCCATCTCTACAATAAATAAATAAATAAATAAATAAATAAATCCAAACTCTTGAACAAGACTTATAAAGATCAGTAAAATATGAAAGGCAAAAAAAAAAGCTTAAAATTACGTGTCCTCAATACAAGAATGCTGGAGTAACACGCTGAAGAGCAGAACACTGAAGGTGGACACAGACGCAGCCACTGTTTCCCCAACATCTACGCACATGGGTCGGCTCTCACACTACAATGCCAAGGGACCACCAGACTGACGGAGGTCACGGCACCCCAGCACCCAGCAGTGATGTGTGTGCCCATGCACGCTGTGCACAACAAAAACCCAGTTATGCTTACTAAACTCATTGATATTAATAACATCCAGTACTGTCCAGAAACTTCCATATGTTTTAATGGGCATGTAAGTTTTTTTAAAAAACAAAAAACCAAAATGCTGGCCAAGTGCAGTGGTTCCCACCTGTAACCCTAGCACTATGGGGGTACCAAGCTTATCAGATCACTTAAGCCCAGGAGCTCGAGACCAGCCTGGGCAACATGGCAAAACGCCGTCTCTACAAAATATATACAATTTAGCTGGGCGCAGTGGTGCATGCCTGCGGTCCCAGCTACTCAGGAGGCTGAGGCAGGAGGATTGCTTGAGGCCAGGAGTCGGAGGTTGCAATGACCCATGATCGCATCACTTTTTGACCCTGTCTCAAAACACAAATTTTGTTGGAATGAACTGTCTCAATCTATTAAGAGCTAAATGCAAATATCTCTGACTAAGAAATACCTACAGTGAAATATGCAAACAATTGGCCAGGCACAGTGGCTCACGCCTGTAATCCCAGCACTTTGGGAGGCCGAGGCAGGAGGATCAGTTGAGGTCAGGAGTTTGAGACCAGCCTGGCCAACATGGTGAAACCCCATCTCTACTAAAAACACAAAAGTTAGCCAGCCATGGTGGCACATGCCTGTAATTCCAGCTACTCAGGAGGCTGAAGCAGGAGAATCACTTGAACTCAGGAAACACAGGTTGCAGTGAGCTGAGATCGCATCACTGCACTCCAGCCTGGGTGACAGAGCCAGACTCTGTCTCAAAGAAAAAGAAAATATGCAAACAATCTCAACATTCACCAACAGAAAAACAGTCAAAAAATGTCTAGAATGTCCACGAAACCCTAATGCATAGTCACGGGGCAGACCAAGTTGCTGACAAACTACAGAGCCAAAGGGCATGGACTCGTTTTAAATAGTGTTGTTGTAACAGGGGGCTTACTTTCTTATTTGTGTGTTTTTCTTTATTTTATCAACTTTCAAAACTTATTTTTAAAGAAATTACTTATGCGTGTGGGTAGCTGTATCACCAAATTTCTCTTCAAGCGTCATTATGCCCTGCAATCTCCTCTCCTTCCACACATCTTCCTTCTTCCTCAGGCTCCCCTCGTCCCACCCTCACAACCTCAATCCTGTCCCAAGAGGACACCCTGCCTCCAGCTCCAGCCCCCAGCTGGATCCTAGGCACTGAGCCAAAGGAACTCTCCTACCACACAACTCAGAGCCCACCACTCCCCTGGGGCATCCTTCGGCAGGGGTCAAAGAGTTAGAGGAGCACACAAGAGGCAAAGGGCAAGTTGAATCCTGGATTCCAAAAGGAAGTAGGCCTTGGAGGGCAGGAATGACACTGCCAGGACAAGTGGGAAGGCCATTTAGACGAAAGAAGCTGCCTGCACAGGGTCTTGTGGAAAAGGTCAAAACAGCGTTTGGCTGGTGTGAGGGATACACCATGGGCTATTCTAAACAAGCTGAACTGAGTGGTCACAGGCAGTGTCTTTTTTTTTTTTTTTTTTTTTGAGACAGAGTCTGGCTCTGTTACCCAGGCTGGAGTGCAGTGGCCGGATCTCAGCTCACTGCAAGCTCCGCCTCCCGGGTTCACACCATTCTCCTGCCTCAGCCTCCCGAGTAGCTGGGAGTACAGGCGCCCGCCACCTCGCCCGGCTAATTTTTTTTGTATTTTAGTAGAGACGGGGTTTCACGTGTTAGCCAGGATGGTCTCGATCTCCTGACCTCGTGATCCGCCCGTCTCGGCCTCCCAAAGTGCTGGGATTACAGGCTTGAGCCACCACGCCCGGCCTCGGGCAGCGTCTTATTCTGATTTGGTGACACCCTTCCACAGAGCTTGCTAAATATTTTTAATTTAACCCCTATTTAAAGAGAAGTGGATATGGTTGAAAAGTAGTTTATATAGATACATAAAAATGTATTTTAAGGGGCAAGATGGTTAAAAACAATGTCTCTGGGTAAAATTCAGTAGGGAAACAAAAGTGACTAGCCTGTACACCAAGGCCAGGATATTGAGCATGGTGGCCACGTCCGGGTGGTCATGTCCTGAAGTCTTCTCCAGGTCCTCCAGGGCCTGCTTGCAGAGGGGCACGGCTACCTCGTAGCGTCCCTGCGAGGCGTACTGGATCACCAGGTTGTGGAGTGTCCGCAGCCGCGCGGGGATCTCGTAGCCGCCCTGCTGGGCAGCCGCGGCGGCGCTGCTGTGCTGCTGCTGGACTGCACGGAGAAAGTTCACTTCAGACGAGTTTTTAAAGACAATTATCCAGATGAGTCAGTTTCTTTAAAATTGTCTTTACTAGCTTTGGTTCAAGTTAGTACTTGGCCCCTAGTGCTATTTAAATCTTTTCCTAGTACTGTCTGGGCAGCCAGGATTAAGAGTAGTGACTATAGGGTCAGGGATGGCACCATGGCCCCTCAGTGCCATGAGACTCTTCTTGGCGCCATGAAACAAGCAGAATAAGTAATTCTGACCTATCTACCCCATGAGAACCTGCAGATCACACCTGAACTGCTCATGCCTGCTGCTGTATCCTAGGGTCTACTCTAACATATTCCTGTATTCCAACATACAGCACAAATTATTTTGGAAAACCAAAGGCAACCCTGCTCTGCTGGTGCTTCCTCCAGGCAGACCGCATGCACTAAGGCTGCCACTGATTGTTGATTGCTATGACCCTGTTCTAGGGGGAAAACACCTCTCTCCTGCACTCGGTAACATTCCCACATCACCCATCACTCACTTCCTTGCCCTGGGTCGTCTTCATCATTGGGGAAAAGGTCGTCCAGAGGCTCTTTGGTAGAATCAGTGTCTTTGTCCTCCTATAAAACAGATCCAGGACAACGCTTCATCTTACAAGTACTATACACATCCTGTCCTGAAAATCTTTAATATTAAATACATTTTAATTAAGAATCTTAGAAAAGATGATCAGTTTTTAACATCAAATGTAGGATCACCCACAATCTGGCATCCATCTGGCAGTTGAACAGGAGTAATGAAAAGCTAGATAGACTAGAACACAAATACTTAAGTGCAGACCAGAGTTTGACGAAATGAGCATGGCTGCATTTCCATGCCTCAGATCCTTCTCCTGTGCTCTGAGGGAGGTCTAGGAGAGCAGGGAAAACCCTGACTCAAAATAAAATCTTATTTGGGAACCAAATATGTAGCAACAGATGAAAATGGTGCATCTCTGATCCCCAGAGAAGTGGAGGGGCTAGATGCCTCACCACCACAATTGGCTCCAGGGCAGGATCCCTGGGAGCAGTTTGAAACCTCCCAGCTTTAAAGGCCGGTGACCCATGTTTCCCCACATATTGCTGATTAGGCAAAGAAATAAAATCAGAAACTACATAATGGGAAAGACAGGTAACAGCCTGACCAGTAAGAAATTAGCTGCATCGGGCCGGGAGCAGTGGCTCACGCCTGTAATCCCAGCACTTTGGGAGGCTGAGGTGGGCGGATCACAAGGTCAGGAGATAGAGACCATCCTGGCTAACACGGTGAAACTCCGTCTATACTAAATAACACAAAAAATTAGCTGGGCGCCGTGGCGGGCACCTGTAGTCCCAGCTACTCGGGAGGCTGAGGCAGGAGAGTGGCATGAAACCGGGAGGCGGAGCTTACAGTGATCCGCGATCACGCCACTGCACTCCAGCCTGGGCGACAGAGCGAGACTCCGTCTCAAAAAAAAAAATTAGCTTCGTCATGGGGCAGATGAACACTGTTTGGCTCCAGAACGGAAAATGTGATAAAGACACATTGCTTTTAGAATATTCCTGTCTGGGATGCATAATCCAAGTATTAGACAAACCCCAACTGAGGAATGATGGACGAAGTAACTGGCCTGCATTCTTCAAAAACATCAATGTCATGAAAGACAACCACAGACGGAGGTCCCGTTCCATGTGAAAGGCTACTCAAGAGATGTGACAATCTCATGAAGGATGTGCCCCTGAACTGGGACACAGCGAAACAATGCCATGAAGGACGCTGTTGGCAGCTAACAAAAGGGGAGTATGAGCTTCAGAGGAGAGGATATGCTGGGTCTGTGTGCAACTTCCTGAGTGCCCCTGGCCCTGGACTGCCACAGGAGAACCCCTCACCCTAGGGAAAGATGCCCAGCAGCAGTAAGCAGCCGTGGCACGTGCTATGCCACTCTGTGAACAGGGTTCAGAAGAAACAAGCACTCATAAGTACTCTGGAAAGGGTAAGGAGAGTCAGCTCACTGTATGTTTTCTCCAAGTTTAACACGTTTTCGAAATAATAAATTTTAAAAGTCTCCAATCCTACGAAACCAGCTTTCTCCTTATCAACATCCTCCAGTGTCCCAGGTCAATCACTGTTGGCATCGACGTCTGCAAGTACTCGCATTTCCATAGCACTCCAGAGCAAGCACATCTTTTATTTATTTATTTATTTATCGTTCATTTGTTTGTTTTTTGAGATAGAGTCTCCCTCTGCCACCCAGGCTGGAGTACAGTGGCATGATCTTGGCACACTGCAACCTCCGCCTCCCAGGTTCAAACGATTCTCGTGCCTCAGCCTCCCAAGTAGTGGGACCACAAGTGCACACCACCACACCTGGCTGATTTTTTTGTATTTTTTAATAGAGATGAGGTTTTGCCATGTTGGCCAGGTTGGTCTTGAACTCCTGGCCTCAGGTGATCCGCCTGCTTCAGCCTCCCAAAATGTTGGGATTACACGCATGAGCCACCGCATCCGGCCTTAATTTTTTTTTTTTTTTTTTTTTTGAGACAGAGGTTTACTCTGTCGTCTAGACTGGAGTGCAGTGGCGCGGATCTTGGCTCACTGCAACCTCCATCTCCTGGGTTCAAGCAATTCTCCTACCTCAGCCTCCTGAGTAGCTAGAGTTACAGGTTATGTGCCACCATGCCTGGCTAATTTTTGTATTTTTAGTAAAGATAGGGTTTCACAATATTGGCCAGGCTGTCCTCCAACTCCTGACCTCAGGTGATCTGCCTGCCTCGGCCTCCCTAAGGGCTGGCATGAGCCACCGCACCCAGCCACATCTTTTAAATCAAAACATTTAGTTGGCCCCTAACCTAGAGGAGACGTGAGGGAAGAATATGGTAAGCCTCTTGAAATACCATGCTGTCAACTAAACTGCATTCTCCCCAAATTCCTATGTTAAAGCCCTAACCCCCAGTGTAATGGTATTTAGAGATGAAACCCTTGGGAGGTGATTAGGATAAGATGAGCTCGAAAGGGTGGGGCCTCACGATGGGATTAGTGCCCTTATAAAAAGAGACACCAGAGAGCTTACTCCCTCTCTCTCTGTACCACATGAGAACACAAAGAGATGGTGGCGGTCTGCAAGCCAGAAAGAAGGCCCTCACCAGAACCGGACCCTGCTGGTACCCTGATCTTGGATTTCCAGAGCTATGAGAAAATAAATGTTAAGCCACCCAGCCTGTGGTATCTGTTACAGTAGCCCAAGCAGATGAAGACAGGGGAAATGTAGGTTTGCTGGTGCTACACATAAGACTGTTTCTGTAGTCTTAGAATGGGGATTCGAACCAGAGACACAAATGTGCACCTCTCTAGTATTCTGATTATGTACGTGAACATGCCTGGCACCATATAGGTATTTAAAAAATGTTAGTTCCAAATGCAACGTGGAACACTGGACTAGGTCCTAGCACAGAAAAGAGATACTAGTGGAAGGCCTGGTGACATCCAAACCAAGCTTGTGTTTCAGTTAACAGTAAAGTATTGATGTTAATATCTTAGTTCTGACCACTGATCTACGATTATGTAAGACTAGGGGAAATTGGGTTATGGTTCTTCTCAAACTTTCCAACTTTTCAATCAATTTAAAATTATTCCATTGGAAACTTGAGAGAAGGGTAAAATTTTTAAAAATTAAAAATAAGTAAAATAAAACAATTCCAAAATTTAGAAATTTTCTTTAAAAAGAAGTTAACTGAGTCTGGGCATGGTGGCTCATGCCTGTAATCCCAGCACTTTGGGAGGCTGAGGCAGGCAGATCACAAGGTCAGGAGATCAAGACCATCCTGGCTAACACAGTGAAACCCTGTCTCTACTAAAAATACAAAAAATTAGCCAGGCGTGGTAGCACACGCCTGTAGTCCCAGCTACCTGGGAGGCTGAGGCAGGAGAATCGCTTGAACCCAGGAGGCAGAGGTTGCAGTAAGCTAAGATCATGTCACTGCACTCCAGCCTGGGCGACAGAGCAAGACTCCACCTCAAAAAAAAAAAAAGAAGTTAACTGAATCAGAAATAAATGTTGAATGAAAAATAACTGAGACCAGGATAAATATCTAAATACAGCCAACAGAGAAAGAAAAAGGCTGGGCACAGTGGCTCCCACCTAGAATCCCAGCACTTGGGGAGGCTGAGGTGGGAAGATCACTTGAGGCCAGGAGTTCAAGACCAGCTTGGCCAAAATAGCGAAACCCCATCTCTACTTAAAAAAAAAAATACAAAAACTTAGCTGGGCATGGTGTCACACACCTGTAATCCCAGCTACTCCGGAGGCTGAGGCAGGAGAATCGCATGAACCCGGGAGGCAGAGGTTGCAGTGAGTCAAGATTGTGCCACTGCACTCCAGCCTGAGCGACAGAGTGAGACTCCGTCTAAATAAAAGAAAAAAAAGAAAACCAAGATCCTTTCTTCCACTGCAGATATAGGAAGATAAGCCGGCAAGGGAAGCCAAGGGGAGGATGAGAGAGGTGGTAAGAGAGCCAGATGGTGTCTGGGGGACCAGGGTAGTTTCAAAGAGAATGGCAATGCCAAGAGCACCCACCGTAAGAGGCAGAGAGCTTGCCCAGAGTCTTTGGACCGCTGCTAGACCAGCAGCTGATGGCATGGAAGCCAAGCTGCAGAGGGGCAAGGAAGCTCCGGAGCCTAAGCTGGGGCAGACCTCGGGGCAGACCTCGCTGAAGGTAATGGTGTCTCTCTGGCTTGTGGCTTATATTTACAAAACATTTTTGCATGTTCTGGTCAACGTTCTAATATGAAAAGAATAAGGCGAACAGAACCTCTATGACTTGCCCCGGGACTCCATTTTAAACATCAGCACCACATTTGCTACAGAGCCACTCACGGATGGGGAAATGTCGTCGTCATATTTTTTTAGCTGATTCATAAACTCCAGATGCTTCTTCTCCTCCTCCAGTTGAGCCACAGACTGCTCGCTCTTCTGCAGTTTCTGCTGCGTGTTGGCCAATTCATCCCGTAGCCACTGATTCTCCTGGCACAGACGACGAACCTGCGCACGCAGTTTCTGCTTCTCGGACTCCACAGCATTCAGGTGATTTGACAAAGCCATCATAACCTGAGCAGACAGAAACGTGTGCAGCACTGTGGCACACTGTCCAGCAAGTGTCCCTCCCACCTGTGCGAACATTCTGTGGCTGGGGCTGTAGCTTACACTTGCAGATGTTTTCTCCAAAGTACATATAAGTACCATCTGCCATTTATTTCTCTTTTCCCCTTCAGCCACAGACTACATAACAGGATACGAAAAAGAAAATCACATGCTCAGAATGCCTACAAAAAAACTATTTATTTTTTTGAAGAGCATGTCAAATGAACTAGCAATGAAAACACAGCTACCCTTCTGATGAAACTGTATTATTTTACTTTCTATCAAGATGGCCCCAACATAATTTTTATAGACCCTTTCCCATGTGTGAGGCCTTGTGTACACACATGCATGTCTGCGCACAGAGTGCAGGCTGGTGAAGGGCTGGAGGTGGAAGTCAGAGAACAGGGCACATACAAATCTTCCTCAATGTTCCAAGGTGAGAGAAGACATCTCTGCAGCTACCACCAAGAGTAAGAACGCACTGGTGCACTCATAAGCTTATGTTTATGTCCTAAAATCCAGGGAACACTCCAGGGCTCTGCCTACAGAGTGCTCACTAGTTTCTGGAATAGACCAGCATGAAGCCGTGGCAACTTCCTAGGAGCATAAGAGCAGAAAGATCTAGGAGGAGCTGACTGGCTGCAATCCGTTCTCTCTTTAGAACATATATCTGCCCTTCTCTCTCATACATAATAACCAGGTTATTATCCTCCTAGGTTTAAAACCTGAAACTCCAGAAGGTGGGACTTTTTCTTCCTTCTTTTTGTAAAACTCTTATTTGCGACACCAAAAAAGCAAGTTTAAATTCATGTCACCCGTTCTCAAGATAACAGAACCTGAGAAATAATAGGTTCACAATATCCAAACAAAGCTACAGTTCTGCAACTCAAGTCTGTCACATGGTTAGGATGAAGACTCTAAAATCAGGGTGTAGGCGTTCACTTCCCCTGTGAAAGCAGAAACCACTGGCCAGCAGCCCCTCTTCTGCTCTATTCACTCACGCAACTAGAGAAAGCTAAGAAGTCAAGCTTTAGTATATTTAATTTTACCTAAGATATGCTGGCAGAGCCAGAAGTTATCAAGAGAGAGAATTTAAAAACCTAGATGTTTCCAGTGTTTTCATCTCTATGTCAAGCATGGTATTATAGAAACAAAGGTTAGTCAAAGATATGATGCAATCTGGTCCTGGGATTGCAGAGACCATCACCTACTGGCCAGTGTCCATTCTCCTTTCCTTCCTTAGGCTTGAGAACCTGCCACTGTAAGTGGGAAGACAACATTCCCCAGTCTCCCACTCACCCAGGTACAGCCATGAGGTCTGGCCTATGAAATGTAAGCACTGCTGTACACAACATCAAAGAAGCAGCCTTCAAGGAAGGAGGCACATCCTTCCTTTCCCTTCCCCTATGCTAGAACAGGGCCACATGGCTGCCACTGGAGCTCACTCTCAGTCCCCAACACAGGCTGCCAAGGTGTAGCGTGGCAGATGTTAGCAGCCTGAGTACCCCCGATGACTGTGCAGCTACAGAACCCGTCCAGGATTCTGTACCTCAGTACTTGTTTGACAAACATCTTGTGGTTTAAGCCACTGTTTTTGTTTTTTTGATACTGGCAGCCAAATCAAATCCTAAATGATACACAGCTGTATCCACTATTTTGGCTCTGCTTTTTAAAATTTGGAGAGGCCCTGAGGTCAGGAGTTCAAGACAAGCCTGGCCAACATGGTGAAACCTCATTTCTACTAAAAAAACAAAAAATTAGCCAGGAATGGTGGTACGTGCCTATAATCCCAGCTACTTGGGAGGCTAAGGCAGGATAATCACTTGAACCCAGCGGGTGGAGGCTGCAGTGAGCCGAGATTGCGCCATTGCATTCCAGCCTGGGCAACAAGAGCAAACACCGTCTCAAAAAAATAAAAAACAAAAATAAGTCAGAGTCCGGGCATGGACTTTGGTGAGGCAGGCACATCACGTGAGGTTGGGAGTTTAAGACCAGCCTAACCAACATGGAGAAACCCTGTCTCTACTAAAAATACAAATTAGCCAGGTGTGGTGGTGCATAATCCCAGCTACTTGGGAGGCTGAGGCAGGAGAATCACTTGAGCCCGGGAGGCAGAGGTTGCAGTGAGCCGAGATCGCACCAGCGTGGGCAGCAAGAGCAAAACTCCATCTCAATCAATCAATCAATCAATAAAATTCTTATGGGCCCAAATCAATAGTAATCAATTAACATACAGAACACACATGTAAGTGGATCTGGTTTTTTTGTTTTTTTTTTTCTTTGAGATAAAGTCTCGCTCTGTCACCCAGGCTGGAGTGCAGTGGCGCAATTTTGGCTCCCTGCAACCTCTGCCTCCCAGGTTTAAGTGATTCTTCTGCCTCAAGCCTGCCTAGTAGCTGGGATTACACACGCCAGCCACCAGGCCTGGCTAATTTTTGTATTTTTAGTAGAGTCAGCGTTTCACCATGTTGGCTAGGCTGGTCTCAAATTCCTGACCTCAAGTGATCCACCTGCCTCAGCCTCCCAAAGCGCTTGGATTACAGGCATGAGCCACCGCACTCGGCCTGGATCTGTTATTTTATAACCATCTTTCCTCTTCAGTGAAACTGCTTATTTCAAACAAAGTCTCCATTTTACCAAACCATCACAAGTTCTTGATGATGTCTGAGTCATTCTCGCTCATACCTGTGCCTCACTCAGGCCAAGCTCCAACATCTCCAGTGACTTCCGGATCATGTTTGATTTCTCCTCCACCAGGTTACTTTCATCATCTTTCTTCAAACACTTCAGTGTCTCCAGCAAACTTTGTAAAATGGAATTGTGCTCATTCTTCAAAGCTTCCAGCCCCTGAATTACTTGCTTTGTTTTAGAAATAATTTCATCCTGTGTAAGCTTCTCCAACTTGTCTTCCTTTATGTACACCATTGTGGACATGTTGTCATACATTCTGGAATGAAAAAAGAAAAAGAAATTAGACCCCTCATTACAAGTTTCATTTCTGTTACATCAAGCAAACATGAAAATTTTTTAATTAACATTTTATAGAGGAATAATAAATATGCACATTTGTAATTTATGATCTTGAAGTACCACATTCTGCACTGTTTCTGTTTTTCCTTTGCAGACACATTTAATTACTTTTCTGGTTTACGTTTCAATTTTTTTTTATGACAGCAACTGAAATTAACGCCAAAGATTAAAAGCAGCAAAACATCTAAATGGCATTTCCAAAACACATAGCCTCAGTGAACAACATTTTTTCTCAAAATGTTTGCAAGCCTTTTTCTCTTCCTAATGAAATGCAGAAAGAACACTACATTCTTGGTAACATGTTTAACTGGACAAAGGCTTGAAAAGGAGTCATGCAGCTGGAAGAAGAAAGAAAAACCAGCCAAAGAACATGGAACAGGAAGAGCAGCAGGGGAGAAGCAGACCTGGAAGACACAGGGCACCAAGGACAGGAGCAGGATGGTCACCGGGCAGGCTCACAGATGAGGAGGGCACAGTGAAGCACCACTGGGGCCAGGCCCAGGGTGACGTGATGCAGTGTCTGGAATGGGCTTTCAAACACCCAAGTGAGAAAGAAAAGGGGGAGGAAAGGGGCATACAAAACAGCATCACTTGTGCTGGTGTGCCTGACAGCCACTGGCACTGAGCAATGGATTCCTCTGCTAGCCTCTCTCCTTTTTACTAAGTCTTAAAACTACATAGTTAAGTTTAAAAAACAGAAAGATAATGAGCAGTGATCTTTTCGGCAGAGTGACAGGGATGGAGGTGAGATTACACGTCAGAGTTATTTCCTTCATAACACTGCCACTGTCTGAAACTCACATTTCATGAAGGGTCTAATATCACTTTGAATATAAGCTCTTATTTAAAAAAAGGCAGGACAGCCGGGCATCATGGCTCATTCCTCTAATCCCAGCACTTTGGGAGGCCAAGGCAGGTGGATCACTTGATGCCAGGAGTTCAAAACCAGCCTGGCCAACATGGCAAAACCCTGTCTCTACTCAAAATACAAAAATTAGCTGGGTGTGGTGGCACGCACCCATGGTCCCAGCTACTCAGGGGGCTGAGGCACGAGAATCACTTGAGCCTGGAACGCAGAGGTTGCAATAAGTCAATATTGCACCACTGCACTCCAGCCTGGGCAACAGAGCAAGACTCTGCCTAAATAAATAAATACATAAAAATAAACAAAATACAATTAGCTGGGTGTGGTGGTATGTGCATGTATTCCTTGCTACCCAGGAGGGTGAGGCGCAAGGATCACTTGAGCCCAGGGGTGTGAGGTGACTGTCAGCTATGATGGTACCACTGCACTCCAGTCTGGGTGATGGAGCAAGACTCTGTCTCTTAAAAAAAATTCAAAAAAAAAAAAAAAAGGCTCCACAGCACCTAGGCGCAGCTCCTGCCAGTCCATGTGATGAATGGATGGACTGACAGACACTGGATGAAAGGAAGAAAGGCTGAAGCAGCAGACAGACTACATATTCCAGGATTTGGGGTGAAGCTATGAGTGCTTGAGAATAGGGTCACGTTAGTCTCTGCATCACCAATTTCACACTGGAAAAATCTTTTTTTTTTTTTTTTTTTCATAAATATGAAGACTAAATTCCTTTTAAAATTTGGAAGTTGTCTGTAGGACTATTCAGAAATCCACCTCCACTCCACTAACAAAGAACCCAGAAAACAACAAAAGAACAAACGCCGGCCAGGCACAGTGGCTCATGCCTGTAATCCCAGCACTTTGGGAGGCCGAGGCGGGCAGATCACGAGGTCAAGAGTTCAAGACCAGCCTGGCCAATATGGTGAAACCCCCGTCTCTACTAAAACTACAAAAATTAGCCGGGCCTGGTGGTGCTCGCCTGGAGTCCCAACTACTCAGGAGGCTGAGGCAAGAGAATCGCTTGAAACCAGGAGGCAGGGGTTGCAGTGAGCCAAGATTTCACCACTGCACTCCAGCCTGGGCAACAAAGGAAGATTTTGTCCCCCAAAAAAAAAAGAAAAAAGAACAAAGGCCACTCCTCTACCTGACAGTATGTTAACTGCTAGTATTTATTTAACACATGGCTCTCCAGCTTCACTGTAGCAAATCCATGCTGTGTGCCAGGCTGGGAATATATTGCTGAATAATACTGCTGTGCTCCGTGAGGGACCTTGTCCATACTGTTCCATGACACATCCCCAGCCTGGCACTCAATACACATTCGTAAAATGAGTGAAAGAAAACACTTAAGGACCAGTTTTCAACAAACAAGATTAAAATGTACTAGGTTAACAAGTTGATCTGAACATCTCTGAGGTTCCTATGAGTGAAGGGAAGGGACTTCAGAAGGAAGAAAACAAAACTTAAGGCCTGTTTTTCCTCCCTGACAGCAAAGTATTTATGTATTATATCCAAATGATGCAACATATATTCTTTTTTTTTTTTTTTTTTTGAGACGGAGTCTCGCTGTGCTCCCAGGCTAGAGTGCAGTGGCGTGATCTCGGCTCACTGCAAGCTCCACCTCCCGGGTTCACGCCATTCTCCCGCCTCAGCCTCCCAAGTAGCTGAGACTACAGGCGCCCGCCACCACGCCCGGCTAGTTTTTTGTATTTTTAGTAGAGACGGGGTTTCACCATGTTAGCCAGGATAGTCTTGATCTCCTGACCTCGTGATCCACCCGCCTCGGCCTCCCAAAGTGCTGGGATTACAGGCTTGAGCCACCGCGCCCGGCCAACATATATTCTTTTATGTTTCCAAAACTAGCAGATGCAAGTGTTTTTCTAAAACTTACTCTGAGTTAAGTAAGCCCTGGAATGTACAGATTAATAAGGGCCTCACCCTCGGGGACATGCAAGCTAGTAGAAGACAACCTACACAAGCAGGTGCACAAAGACCTGAAGGCCCAGGGACAGTGGCTGTGCGGCGGAACACAGTGATGGGGGGCAGTGGAGTGGCCAACTGAGAGACGAAGGCCAGACAGAAGAAACCATTCCCAAGGGATGTTATCAAGTAGCACCTCTCAAGGCTAGTAAGGGCACTGCCAGCCCAGGGCAAAAGGCGAGCTGAGGCAGAGGTGTGACGGCACCACTGCTGGCGAGCAGCTGCTCATCACTGCAGAGCCAGACCCAGTACAAGGGCTAGAGGAGCAGTGCAGAGTGACAGCACAAGAAACCTGCCCCCCAAGTGACCATGATATAGATGTTAAGTACACATGACACTTCTTCAGAGGGAAACAGACAGTGGCATATATATTCAGACTCGATGCCTCTTGCCATTTCTAGGCTAAGCCATTATAACCAAAGGCAGCTTATATTAATAAACAGTGCCAAGGCAACTGGCTATTTAGGAAAAATAAAGTTAAACTCCTATACTCACTATATACTAACATAAATTTCAAATTAATAATTACATTTAAAAAAAAAACTAGAAGGAAATACAAAGGCCTATATGTACGTAGGTCAAACTAAAGAGCATTCTATGAATAAAAGTAATGGCAAGCTGGGCACAGTAGCTCACGCCTGTAATCCCAGCACTTTGGGAGGCCGAGGCGGGCAGATCACAAGGTCAGGAGATCGAGACCATCCTGGCTAACACGGTGCAACCTCGTCTCTACTAAAAATACTAAAAACTAGCCGGGTGTGGTGGTGGCTGCCAGTAGTCCCAGCTAATTGGGAGGCTGAGGCAGGAGAATGGCGTGAACCTGAGAGGCAGAGACTGCAGTGAGCCAAGGTCGATCCACTGCACTCCAGCCTATGCGACAGAGTGAGACTCCGTCTCAAAAAAAAAAAAAAAAAAAGACTTCGAGACCAGCCTGGCCAACATGGTGAAATCCCATCTCTACTAAAAATATAAAAAATTAGCCAGGCGTGGCGGCGCACACCTGTAATCCCAGCTACTCTGGAGGTTAAGGCAGGAGAATCGCTTGAACCCAGGAGGCGGAGGTTGCGGTGAGCAGAGATCCCACCACTGTGCTCCAGCCTGGGTGACAGAGCAAGACTCCATCAAGAAGAGGAGAGGGGAGAGGAGAGAGGTGAGAGGGGAGAGGAGAGAGGTGAGAGGGGAGAGGGGGGAGGGGAGAGGAGGAAGGCAGACAGAGCGAGAGAGAGAGAAAGAAAAAGTATAAAACTGTAAAAGACTGACAAGTCTACTTAAGACATTTTTCAAGTTTGATGCAGAAACAAATAAAATATGTTTTTGAGGGAACACTGTTTTGCAGCTCATCAAGATGAAGAATTCAAAAGTATACAGGCGGCCGGGCCCGGTGCTCACGCCTGTAATCCTAGCGCTTTGGGAGGCCCAGGAAAGTGGATCACTTAGGTCAGGAGTTCCAGACAAGCCTGGCCAACATGGTGAAACCTCGTCTCTACTAAAAATACAAAAAATACAAAAAATTAGCTGGGCGTGGTGGCAAGTGCCTGTAATCCCAGCTACTCAGGAGGCTGAGGCAGGAGAATTGCTTGAACCCAGTAGGCAGAGGTTGCAGTGAGCTGAGATCATACCACTGCACTCCAGCCTGGGCAACAGAGTGAGACTCTGTCTCAAAAAAACAAACAAACAAACAAACAAACAAGTATACAGGTTACCAGCTCAAAGGGCTAAGTTACAGTTATACTGATATCTGAAAGGTAAAAATTACTCAGAATCTAAGTTGTCTCAAACATTTTGCCAGCCTATAAATCACATCATCGCTGGACCATCTTCCAAATCTCATGCTGTGTATGCCTGGAGATGATTCAATGGAACAAGGAATCAGCCAAAACAATGCCTGGCACCCCACGGGCATGCAACAAAGATGCGTGCAATGAATGAATGAAGCAGCCCTGGAGCTACTGCATCTTCTTCTCACCTACCCTGGGGCATGTTGGAGGCTCAATCTCCCTGTAAGTCAAGTGAAATTGATACCCACCTGACCTGGGACATAGTACAGGCTCAAAAATACTCCCTTCCCTCTTTCCCTCTGACTGACACACAAGCTATCTGGCCCCAGGTTATTCTAACTAAGAATTTTTTTTATTATGCTTTTATTCCTTTAAAAAAAAAAAAAAAAAAAAAAAGTCCTATTTAAGGTTCCATTATTTACTTTGTGAGACCAAAAGAACTCAATGCAAAATCTCCAGTGTAAAACCTGATAAATCTAACGTCTGAATTAAGCTCGCAAAACACAAGAAGCCCTTCTTGGGGTCAAACCTCTTTAAGGCTATTGTTCAACAGGCAAAGCTATTACAGCCTACTGAATTTAAAGTCTCAGCATTCAAGTAAACCTAACAAATTCTTTTTTTTTTTTTTTTTTGAGATGGGGTCTCACCATGTTGCCCAGGCTGGTCTCAAACTCTTGGGCTCCAGTGATCCTCCCACCTAGGCCTCCCAAAGTGCTGGAGGTATGGGTATGAGCTATCACACCAGGCCCCTAACAAATTATGTACTGTGTCTACAGACTGTAAGTCACTACCTAACATAATGAAGACCAAAAAAACCCTATGTTATTTTTACTTAATTTTAGAACTTACTTTGTTTCCATTATTTTAGATAGCGACTCAACTTTTGCAATTACATTGTATTGTGGTTTTCGTATGTTTTTCTTTTTTGTTTAGAGATGGAGTCTTGCTATGTTGCACAGGCTGAACTTGCAGTCCTAGACTCAAGCAATCCTCCACCTTCAATCTCCCAAGGAGCTAGGAGTATAAGAACTTGCCACTGTACTCCATTTTTCTTTTTTTTTTTAGACAGGATCTTACTCTATCGCCCAGGGTGGAGTGCAATGGCACTATTTCGGCTCACTGCAACTTCCGCATCCCGGACTCAGGCAATCCTCCCACCTCAGCCTCCCAAGTAGCTGGGAACCACACGCATGCACCACCAAGCCCAGTTAACTTTTGTACTTTCAGTAGAGACAACGTTTCGCCATGTTGCCCAGGCTGGTCTCAAACTCCTGAGCTCAGGTGACCTGCCTGCCTCGGTCTCCCAAAGTACTGGGATTACAGGCATGAGCCACACACCCGGCCCACTATGCCATTTTGACATGTATTTTTAACATATATGATTCTCCTTTTTTTTCTGAGACAGGGTCTCACTCTGTCACCCAGGCTGAAGTACAGTGGCATGATCTTGGCTCACTGCAACCTCCACCTCCTGGGCTCAAGTGATCCTCCCATCTCAGCCTCCCATGTAGCTTGGACTACAGGTGCGCGCCACCAAGCCTGGCTAATTTTTCTCTTTTTTTCTTTTTCTTTTTTTCTTTTTTTTTTTTTTTGGTAGAGATGGTCTTGCCATGTTGCCCAGGCTGGTCTTCAACTCCTAGGCTCAAGGGACCTGTCCACCTCAGCCTCCCAAAGTGCTGAGATTACAGGCATGAGCCACCATGCCTGGCCACAAGTCTCATGTCCAAAGATTTACTTCAATCATTTTTTTACACTACAACATTGTGAGGACATAAACTGAGAATGTTAAGAACCTATCCTGCCAGGCTCCAAGTTGGGACCTCTGATTAAATATCTGTATCGCAACTTGCCAGGAGTAAAAAATAAATTTTAAAATCCTGTCTGTAGCATTCTGTAACCTAGAAATAAAACAATTTTGACTCTTTTTTAAATGTCATTTGAAAAACAATACAAATAGACATGGTCTATTTGTATCATGCACCACCTATTGGGACAGAAATAAGGAAATGCTATCATTTTTTTTTTTTTTTTGAGATGGAGTCCTGCTCTGTCGCCAGGCTGGAGTGCAGTTGCGCGATCTCAGCTCACTGTAACCTCCACCTCCCAGGTTCAAGTGATTCTCCTGCCTCAGCCTCCCAAGTAGCTAGAACTACAGGCATGTACCACCACACTCAGCTAATTTTTGTATTTTTAGTAGAGACAGGGTTTCACCACGTTGGCCAGGACAGTCTTGATCTCTTGACCTCGTGATCTTGACCTCGCCCACCTTGGCTTCCCAAAGTGTTGGAATTACAGGCATGACCCACCATGCTCAGCCATGCTATTCTTTCAGAAGGCTTACCTGCCCTTTGGAAACATAAGAAATAATAACAAACAAATTGCTGGGCCAGGCATGGTGGCTCTCCCTGTAATCCCAGCACTTTGGGAGGCCCGGGTAGGCGGATTACCTGAAGTCAGAAGTTCAAGACCAGCCTGGTCAACATGGCAAAACCCTATCTCTAGTAAAAAAAAAAAAAAAAAATACAAAATTTAGCCGGGTGTGGTGACACACGCCCATAGTCACAGCTACTCAGGAGGCTGAGGCAGGAAAATCACTTAAACCTGGAAAGCGGAGATCCCGCCACTGCACCACTGCACTCCAGCCTGAGCAACAGAGCAAGACTCCGTCTCAAAAAAAAAAAAAAAAAAGTTTCTGGATAAAGTAATTAAAAAACCCATGCTCAAACTTGAAATAAGGCTTAACAGTTCGGATAGACAAGGTAACTGTAGCATGTTTGTATTATTCAACATCCTACTTGACAGGTAAGGATTTGTACCTGTGTAACTGAAAAGAGATGGCACGCATTAATACCTAATATACAGACTACAACGAAGTTCCATCACTCAGCTCTGACCAAAAACACCAGACATAAATATTAATTTGTATATTCAGTTGCTTTACCTCTGCTCTAAAGTAATCCAAGCAGAGGTAATATACAAAATAGAAATAGTTCTTATGTTAGACACTGTGGCTGATGTAATCCCAGCACTTTGGGAGGACGAGGTGGGAGGATCCCTTGAACCCAGGAATTCCAGACCAGCCTAGGCAAGACAGCAAGACCCCATCTCTACAAAAAAAAAAAAAAAAAAAATTAGGCATGGTGACACATGCTTATAGTCCCAGCTACCTGGGAGGCTGAAGCAGAAAGACTGTTTGAGCCCATGAGTTCAAGACCAGCCTGGGCAACATAGAGGGGTCCCATCTCTTCAAAAAAAAAAAAAGAAAAAAAAAATTAGCTAGGCGTGAAAATGCATGTCTGCAGTTCGCAGCTGCAGTGAGCCATGACTGTACCACTGCACTTCAGCCCGGGTGACAAAGTAAGACCTTGTCTGAAATATGTATATATACACACATATATGCAACATACATATTTTAATTAAAAAACTAAAAATTAGATGGGCATGGTAGTATGTGCCTATACTTCCAACTACTTGGGAGGCTGAAGTGGGAGGATGGCTTGAGCCCAGGAGTTCAAGGCTGCATGAGCCATGATCGTGCCACTGCACTCCAGCCTGGGTGACAGAGCAAGCAAGAGTGTCTCAGAAAATAGTTCTTATTACACAGTAAAACTGTCCTTTTAATTTGTCCTTTATGACAGGAGTGATATTTTACTTACTCTACACTAATGACCAAAAGAGAAGGCCTTGGGAATTTTAACTAAATCCCTGACAGATACGATGGAAACTAACACACTTAGAATAGATAATTCGTATAACACAGACAACACAGTCATGTGCAGCATAATGACATTTTGGTCAAGGAGGGACCTCATATTTGACAGTGGTCCCATAAGATTATAACACCAGGCTGGGCGCAGTGGCTCACGCCCATAATCCCAGCACTTTGGGAGGCCGAGGTGGGTGGATCACAAGGTCAGGAGATCGAGACCATCCTGGCTAACGCAGTGGAACCCCGTCTCTGCTAAAAATACAAAAAAATTAGCTGGGTGTGGTGGCGAGCATCTGTAGTCCCAGCTGCTCTGGAGGCTGAGGCAGGAGAATGGCATGAACCTGTGAGGCGGAGCTTGCAGTGAGCCGAGATCACGCCCCACTGCACTCCAGTCTGGGCGACACAGCCAGACTCCGTCTCAAAAAAAAAAAAAAAAAGATTACAATACCTATTTTGACTACATCTTTTCTATGTTTAGACATGTTTAGTTGCACAAACGTTTACCAGTGTTACAGTTGCGTACTACAGCTACATGTTGTACAGGTTTTTAGCCTAGGAGCAATGGGCTACACCGTACCGCCTAGGTGTGCAGTAGGCTGTACTTTCTAGGTTTGTGTAAATGTACTCCCTGATACCCCCACAACGAAATCACTTAACAATGCATTCCTCAAAACACATCCCCAATGTTCAGCATAACACACACACGACTGCACTGGGTGGGCTTTAAAACCGAGAAGTGCAACTGCGATGTCCACTACAAGCACGGCAGGGAACTGCAGAAGAACTGAGCTAGGCAGCACCAGAGGGAACCTGGGAGATGCCCAACTCTCATTCACCACTTGGTTTGAAGACCTGGTAGGGCAGCTAGGTCTTTGCCTCCAAAAAAAAGACAAGCAAATTTTCCTGAGAAATCTGGCCAGCCCCAGGCCAGGCACAGGGGTTCACGCCCATAATCCCAGCACTTTGGGAGGCCGAGGCGGGTGGATCACCTGAGGTCGGGAGTTGGAGACCAGCCTGGCAAACATGGAGAAACCCCGACTCTACTAAAAATACAAAATTAGTCAGGTATGGTGGCACATACCTGTAATCCCAGCTACCTGAGAGGCTGAGGCAGGAGAATCGCTTGAACCCAGGAGGCAGAGGTTGCAGTGAGCTGAGATCACCCCATTGCACTGCGGCCTGGGCAACAAGAGTGAAACTCAAAGAAAAAGAGAGAGAGAGAGAGAGAGAGAGAGAGAGAGAAAGAGAGGGAAAGAAGGAAGGAAGGAAGGAAGGAAGGAAGGAAGGAAGGAAGGAAGGAANAAGAAGGAAGGAAGGAAGGAAGGAAGGAAGGAAGGAAGGAAGGAAGGAAGGAAGGAAGGAAGGAAGGAGAGAAAGAAAAAGAAAGAAAAGAAAGAAAAAAAGGAAGGAAGGAAGGAAGGAAAGAAGGAAGGAAAGAAAGAAAAGAACGAAAGAAAGAAATCTGGCCAGCCCCAAAAGAATAACATCCATCCATTCCTCAAGGAAATGTTTACTGAGCCTCTACTTTATGCAAGGCACTGTTCTAAAGGTAGGAATTGACCCAAAAAAAAAAAAATTGTCCTAAGAAAACTAAAATATTGTGGTGACCAGAGAATATTATTTTTCTTTTCTTTTCTTTTTTTTAATAGAGACAGGGTCTCACTATGTTGCCCAGAATGGTCTCAAAGTCCTGGGCTCAAGTGATCCTCCTACCTCGGCCTCCCAAAGTACTGGGATTATAAGCGTGAGCTACCACACCCAGTCCCAAAGAATATTCTCTATACTTCCAGAGAGGGAGGAAAAAAACAGGTCATGCAGACCAGGCGCGGTGGCTCATGGCTGTAATCCCAGCACTTTGGGAGCCTAGGTGGGTGGATCAGGAGGTCAGGAGTCCAAGACCAGTCTGGCCAACATGATGAAAACCCTTCTCTACTAAAAACACAAAAAAATTAGCCAGGCGTGGTGGCGGGTGCCTGTAATCCCAGCCACTCAGTAGGCTGAAGCAGAGAATTGCTTGAACCCGGGAGGCAGAGGTTGCAGTGAGCCTAGATCACACCAGTGCACTCTAGCCTGGGCGACAGAGCAAGACTCTGTCTCCAAAAAAAAAAAAGAAGTCATGTAGAAAGAATCGGGAATAACTTTAGGCTTCTTTTTTTTTTTTTTTTTTTTTGCGATGGAGTCTCGCTCTGTCACCCAGGCTGGAGTGCAGTGGCGCGATCACGGTTCACTGCAAGCTCTGCCTCCCAGGTTCAGGCCATTCGCCTGCTTCAGCCTCCCAAGTAGCTGGGACCACAGGTGTCTGCCACCAAGCCCAGCTAATTTTTTGTATTTTCAGTAGAGACGGGGTTTCACTGTATTAGCCAGGATGGTCTCGATCTCCTGACCTTGTGATCCGCCCACCTCGGCCTCTCGAAGTGCTGGGATTACAGGCACGAGCCACCATGCCTGGCCAACTTTAGGCTTCTTAACAGCCACACTAGAAGCAAAAGGCAATTAAACAAATGCCTTCAGGTCGGGTACGGTGGCTCATGCCTGTAATCCCAGCACTTTGGGAGGCTGAAGCAGGCAGATCACAAGGTCAGGAGATCGAGACCACCCTGGCTAACACGGTGAAACCCCATCTCTACTAGAAATACAAAAATTAGCCGGGCATTGTGGCGGGCGCCTGTAATCCCAGCTACTCAGGAGGCTGAGGCAGGAGAATGGTGTGAAGCGGGAGGCGGAGCTTGCAGTGAGCCGAGATCGTGCCACTGCACTCCACAACAGAGCGAAACTCTGTCTCTAAAACAAAGAATTCACAGCCTGACTCAGTGGTTCACACCTATAATCCCAGCACTTTGGGAGGCCAAGGCAGGTGGATCTCTTGAGCTCAGGATTTTGAAGCCAGACGGGGAAACATGGCAAAACCCCGTCCTAAAAAAAAAAAATACCAAAATTAGCTGGGCGTGGTCACATGCACCTGTGGTCCCAGCTACTCAGGAGGCTGAGGTGTGAGTATCGCTGGAGTCCAGGAAGTCAAGGCTGCAGTGAGCCGTGATTGCACCATTGCGCTCCAGCCTGGGTGACAGAGTGAGACCCTGTCTCAAAAATAATAAAATAAAAATAAAGAATTCACATATGGGCCGGGTGTGGTGGCTCATACCAGTAATCCCAGCACTTTGGGAGGCCAAGACAGGAGCACTGCTTGAGCCCAGGAGTTCAAGATCAGCCTGGAGAATACAGTGAGACCCTGTCTCTACAAAATTTAAAATTAGCTGGGTGTGGTGGCACGCGCCTGAGGTCCCAGCTAAGGCGGGAGGATTGTTTGAGCCTGGGAGGTCAAGGCTACAGAAGCCTTGGTGGTTCCACTACACTCCAGCCTCGCCCCGCCTCAAAAAACTAAATAAGTAAAAGACAAGAAAGAGCCAGGCGTGGTCGCTCACGCCTGTCAGTCCCAACACTTTGGGAGGCTGAGGCGGGCGGATCACTTGAGGTCAGGAGTTCAAGAACAGCCTGGCCAACACGGTGAAATCCCATCTCTACTAAAAATACAAAAATTAGCCAGGCGTGGTGGTATATGCCTGTAGTTCCAGCTACTTGGGAGGTTAAGGCTGGAGAATCACTTGAACTCACGAGGTGGAGGTTGCAATGAGCCAAGATCATGCCACTGCACTCCAGCCTAGACGACAGAGCAAGACTCTATCTCAAAAAAAAAAAAAGGAAAGAAGAATTCACATCTATCCAATATTTTAGTTTTGGGAGCATTTTCAAATGTATAATATTTTACTGAAATAACAATAAAAAAATCTGCAGGTAGTTTGATGACCTATCATTATAATTTCCATTTACAGCTGAGGAAACTGGGATAGATGAAGTGACTTTAGCTTATTCTACTGATAAGAGGAACAGAATCCAAGGTCTCTTTGCTCCAAGTGTCCCTCTGCTTCAGGAACCCTACCATGCTGCATGAACACACACACATCCACACACACCCCTCTGCTCACACACATACACCCTATGTTCATACATACACACCACCATGCTCACACACACCCCCACTGCGTTCACACACACTGTGCTCACACACACACACCCCATGTTCATACACACACCACTGTGCTCACACACACACACCCCCACTGTGTTCATACATACACACCACAATGTTCACACACACCCACACACCCCACTGTGTTCATATATATATACAACCAGACTCCAGCCTGAGTGACAGAGCAAGATTCTGTCTCAAAAAAAAAAAAAAAAAATTAATGAAATGAAAGCAAAGGCAGAGAAGCAAAGGGCATCATCTTTGGTCACTTTACCTCCCCTGGTTTTATCATGTGAAATTCAGCCAGGTGGGGAAAGCTCACAGTGATGAAGAAAGTTAAAAAAAAAAAAAAACACCACCACCAAGCACTCAAAAGGAAAAAGGAATGTGTGGAATTAGATAACAGATTGTAGTCGCACAAAACAGAGAATACATTAAAAATCACTGCACTGCACTTTAAAATGGAGCATTTGATGTGATGTGACTTACATTTCAATTTTCTAAAAGAGAAAAAGAACGTGGTAGAAAAATCAACAGGTCTGGGTACACAGAATGAAGGACAGTCAAGAAAGAAATGTGAATTACTCTCACAATTCTCAAATGTTAAATAAAGTTCCTATAAATACAGAGGAGGGTAGCATATTAAGGAAAACTGGGATGGAGGAAAGAAAACAGAGGTTTTTGCCTTGCAAAAATTTGTTTATAAGGGATGTTTTACCAAGAGATGTGCATCTGAGTTGAGCCAACAGGAAACCCTGGCAGTGCTGGCCAGATCACAGAGGTCATGTCCCATCCCCATAGAGGCGCAGAAGCCCCAAAGAATACCAGCAAAGAGGGTTATAAGGTGAAGGGACTAGCCTACAGGAACAGTCCAAGTCATATTCAGGGAAATAAATAGTATCGTGATGGCCCAGCATAGTGGCTCACGCCTGTAATCCCAGCACTTTGGGAGGCCAAGGAGAGCGATCACTTGAGCCCAGAAGTTAGAGACCAGACAGGGTGATGCCGTGAAACCCTGTCTCTACAAAATATTAGCTGGTCATGGTGGTGTGCACCTGTAGTCCCAGCTACTTCAGGGGCAGAGGTGGGACGATCACTTGAACACGGAGGCTGCACTGAGCCAAGATTGTGACACCGCACCCCAACCTAGGCAAAACAGCAAGACCCTGTCTCAAAAATTAAATAAATACACAAATATTTTTTAAAAAGAAAACATTAACTACCAGACAAAACAAATGCATCTATTTGGCCTTTGGGTGACTTATTTGTAGATGTGCTTTCAGAATTAAGGAAAGGAGGTCAGACAGAACCCCTCTGGATACTTTTCCCCCACAGCTTGCTTAGGAAGTCCACTGGGATTGTTTTGAAACCAGCCACCTCTATGGACACAGACCCTCTAACTATTCAACAACCTAACCACACCACTGTTTCCAGGTATACACGCAGCTCTGGAAAAGGTGACGGAGCTCTTTTAGAAATCTAAAGAGGCCTATTAATAACCATGGCTGTGGCTGAGCATGGTGGCTCACGTCTATAATCCCAGCACTGAGGAGGCCAAAGCAGGCAGATCACCTGAGGTCGGGAGTTCGAGGCCAGCCTGATCAACATGGAGAAACCCCGTCTCTACTAGAAATACAAAATTAGCCGGGCATGGTGGTGCATGTCTGTAATCCCAGATACTCGGGAGGCTGCAGCAGGAGAATCGCTTCAATCTGGGAGGCGGATGTTGCAGTGAGCTGAGATCTTGCCATTGCACTCCAGCAACAAGAGCAAAACTCCGTCTCAAAAATAAATAAATAAATAAATAACCATGGCTGCACCTGAAGAGATTTTTACAAGCAGGAGATTTCCCCAGCCAGCTGTCAGGTGCTTACCCCTAGGCGGGTCAGCCAGCCTCCTGGTCATGACTGGAAAGCGAGCTGGTTCACTTAATTTGCCATAGGACCACAGGCCCATCCTTCAGATGTAAATTGTAAGCACAAGACACTAGAAGAAAGGGTACTACATGAAAATACAGGATAACATGCTTTTTCTGAAAACAAGAATGAGTAAGTCCTCACGATGCAAACATCTCTATTCCAAGTTCTTGGCTGATCAAATAGAAAGGAAAAAACAGCTTCATCTGACTGCGTGACTAAGAGAATACGTAACAGAGTACTGCGGGAGTATGGGGCAAAATACACAAATACAGATACTAATTCTGTGGTTACAAAAAGCACCTTTAATCAAATATTAAAAATGTCAGCAGACAAACATACCATAAGACTAAGTTTATGTATTTAAATGCTAATCAATGGAATAATGTTCTTTCCTAAATGAAGAAAGGCAATTAAAGAAAACATTTTTTTTTTCTTGAGACGGAGTCTCGCTCTGTCGCCAGGCTGGAGTGCAATGGCGCCATCTTGGCTCACTTCATTCTCCGACTCCCCGGTTCGAGTGATTCTGCTGCCTCAGCCTCCCAAGTAGCTGGGATTACAGGCACGCGCCACCACGCCTGGCTAATTTTTGTTTTTTCAGTAGAGACGGGGTTTCAACATGTTGGCTAGGATGGTTTCAGTCTCCTGACCTCATGATCCACTCACCTTGGCTTCCCAAAGTGCTGGGATTACAGGAGTGAGCCACCGCACCTGGCCAAAGAAAACATTTTTAAAAAATAAATTATCTCAGGCCAGGCACAGTGGCTCACGCCTATAATTCTAGCACTTTGGGAGGGGGAGGTGGGTAGATCACCTGAGGTCAGGAGTTTGAGACCAGCCTTGCCAACATGGTGAAACCCCATCTCTACTAAGAATACAAAAATTAGCTGGGTGTGGTGGTGCATGCCTGTAATCCCAACTACTCGGGAGGCTGAGGCAGGACAATGACTTGGATCTGGGAGGCAGAGGCTGCAGTGAGCCGAGGTTGAGTCACTGCACTCCAGCCTGGGCAACAGTGCAAGACTCTGTCTCGGGGGGAAAAAAAAGGAAAAGAAAACATTAAAAAAAAATAAATTCTCTCAGGCTGGGCGCGGTGGCTCACACTTGTAATTCCAGCACTTTGGAAGGCCAAGGTGGGCGCTTCACCTGAGGGCAGGAGTTCAAGACCAGCCTGGCCAAAACAGTGAAACCTCGTCTCTACTAAAAATACAAAAAAATTAGCGGGTGTGGTAGCGTGTGTCTGTAAACCCAGCTACTCAAGAGGCTGAGGCAGGAGAATCGCTTGAACCTGGGAAGTGGAAGTTGCAGCGAGCCGAGGTCACACCACAGCACTCTAGCCTGGGCAACAGAGCAAGACTCCATTTCAAAAAACACATAAATAAATAAAAATAAATTCTCTCCAGCTGAGTAAGGTGGCATGCACCTCTGGTCCCAGTTACCCAGGAGGCTGGGCACGAGGATCACTTGAGCCTAAGAGTCAGAGGTTGCAGTGAGCCATGATAGCACCACTGTACTCTGGCCTGGGTGACAGAGGGAGACCCTGTCTCAAAAAACAAAACAGTGTCTCAGGACAAAGGAAATGGGACACCTTTCACTGACATCTCTGTATGGCTATTGATACCTCTGTGTATCTTCAACTTCCCAAAACAGTGTATTTCTTTTTAATGATTTAAAAACATAAGCAGGGCAAAGTGGCTCATGCCTGGAATCCTAGCACTTTGGAAGGCAAAGGTGGGAGGATTGTTTGAGCCCAGGAATTTAAGACTAGCCTGGGCAACATTATGAGACCCCATCTCTATGAAAAATAATAATAATAATAAATAGATAAGAAAGCAGGAGCCATAAAAGAATGAACTGAAAACTGGACTTCATCGAAATTTTCAAGTACTACCTTTCTCATTCCCTGGTCATTTGGCAGCTGTTCTTCGTTGGGGGCTGTCCTGCACCTGAGGCAGGAAAGAAGATGAAAGAATTTGTCACTTCTAGGCTCCAACTTGTTACGAAAAGTGGAAAGTGGCTGGGTGCAGTGGCTCACGCCTCTAATCCCAGCGCTGTGGGAGGCCGAGGTGGGCAGATCCCTGAGGTCAGGAGTTCGAGACCAGCCTGGCCAACATGGTGAAACCCCATCTCTACTAAAAATACCAAAATTATCCAGGCGTGGTGGCGTGTGCCCGTAATCCCAGCTACCCAGGAGGCTGAGGCAGCAGAATCGCTGGAACCCGGAGGCAGAGGCTGCAGTGAGCCGAGATCACGCCACTGCACTCCACACTGGGCGACAGAGCAAGACTCCATTTCAAAAAAAAAAAAAAGTGCAAAGTACGTGCCGCGGTACAAGCAGACTCAGAATATGATCAAACAAAGCAAAGCGAAATCGGTCATCCTCGCCAACAACTGCCCAGCTTTGAGGAAATCTGAAATAAAGTACTGTGCAATCTTGGCCAAAATTGGTGTCCATCACTACAGTGGCAATAATACTGAACTGAGCAGAGCATGTGGATACTACTATCGAGTATACACACTGGCTAGCACTGATTCAGGTGATTCTGATATCATTAGAAGGATGACAGAACTGACTGGTAAGAAGTAAACTCTGTGGCTAGCGCAGTGGCTCATGCCTGTAATCCCAGCACTGTAGGAGGCCAAGGTGGGCAGATCACCTGAGGTCAAGAGTTTGAGACCAGCCTGGCCAACATGGTGACACCCCATCTCTATAAAAAAGTAGCCAAGCGCGGTGGTGCACACCTGTAATCCCAGCTACTCAGGAGGCTGAGGCAGGAGAATGGCTTGAACCTGGGAGACAGAGGTTGCAGTGAGTTGATATTATACCATTCCACTCCAGCTTAGGCAACAAGAGTGAAAACTCCATCTCAAAAAAAAAAAAAAAGATAAAAATAAATCCTGTGAAAATTTATTTAATAAAACTTGCCAGACCTTGGTTAAAACAATTGAAAGTATTGATTTATTAAAAGGCACTACCAAAAAATAAAGTTAAGCCACAGATTAGTAAAAAGTATCTGCAACACATAGATATCTGGCAAATGACTTGTATAAAAAATATGTAAGGAACTGCCGGGCATGGTGGCTCATGCCTGTAATACCAGCACTTTGGGAGGTCAAGACGGGTGGATCATGAGGTCAGGAGATCGAGACCATCCTGGCTAACATCATGAAACCCATATCTACTAAAAATAAAATAAAAATAGAAATAAAAATAAATTAGCCGGGCATGGTGGCGGGCACCTGTAGTCCCAGCTACTCCGGAGGCTGTGGCAGGGGAATGGCCTGAACCTGGGAGGCGGAGCCTGCAGTGAGCTGAGATTATGCCACTGCACTCCAGCCTGGGCAACAAAGCGAGACTCTGTCTACAAAAAAAAAAAAAAAACAAAACAGGCCGGGTGTGGTGGCTCACACCTGTAATCCCAGCACTTTGGGAGGCCGAGACGGGTGGATCACGAGGTCAGCAGATCGAGACCATTCTGGTTAACACGGTGAAACCCCGTCTCTACTAAAAGTACAAAAAAATTAGCCGGGCGTGGTGGCGGTGCCTGTAGTCCCAGCTACTCGGGAGGCTGAGGCAGGAGAAAGGCGTGAACCCGGAAGGCAGAGCTTGCAGTGAGCTGAGATCGCGCCACTGCACTCTAGCCTGGGCGACAGAGTGAGACTCCATCTCAAAAAAATAAATAAATAAATAAATAAGGAACTTAACAATCCAATTTTTTAAATGGGCAAAAGTCTTGAATAGACACTTTACAAGTCCAGGTATACAAAAGACCGACAAGCACGTAAGTGCTCACCATTATGAGTCATCAGGGAAATACACATTAAAACTAACAAGATGCCACTATATACATCGACTAGAATGGCTCAGATGAAAAAGACAGGTAAGGCTAGGCACAGTGGCTCACGCCTGTGATCCCAGCACTTTGGGAGGCCGACAGGGGCGATCACCTGAGGTCAGGAGTTCGAGACCAGCCTGGCCAACATGAAGAAACCCATCTCTACTAAAAATACAAAATGAGCCCAGCGTGGTGGCGCATGCCTGTAATCCCAGCTACTCGGGAGGTTGAAGCAGGAGAATCGCTTGAACCCAGGAGGCAGAGGTTGCAGTAAGCCAAGATTGTGCCACTGCACTCCAGCCTGGGCAACAAGAGCAAAACTCCATCTCAAAAAAAATAGGCCGGGCGCGGTGGCTCAAGCCTGTAATCCCAGCACTTTGGGAGGCCGAGGCGGGTGGATCACGAGGTCAGGAGATCGAGACCATCCTGGCTAACATGGTGAAACCCCGTCTCTACTAAAAATACAAAAAACTAGCCGGGCGTGGTGGCGGGCGCCTGTAGTCCCAGCTACTCGGAGGCTGAGGCGGGAGAATGGCGTGAACCCGGGAGGCGGAGCTTGCAGTGAGCCGAGATCGCGCCACTGCACTCCAGCCTGGGCGACACAGCGAGACTCCGTCTCAAAAAAAATAAATAAATAAATAAAAAAAAAATAAAAATAAAAATAAAAAGTAAAGTACTGAAAGTAGTCAAAATCATAGAAACAAAGTAGAAAAGATGGTTACCGGGGGAGGGTGAGGGAGGAGGAGATATCAGTATTTAGGGGCTACAGTCTCAGTGCTGCCAGATCAAAGAGTTCCAGAAATGTGGAACAACAATGTGCATATCCTTAACACTACTGAATTGTGAACTTACAAATCGCTAAAATGGTACATCTTTGAAAAAAATTGAAGTGGTGCAAGGTTTTCCCAAGAAAAAGTAATGATAGGATTAAACAGCATTATGATTCACTTGAAGGTGCAGCTTTAAGTACTACAAGATGATTCGAAGCTTGTACTGCAGAAGTAAAAAACGTGATTCAGAATCCTGACTTCACAGCTGTGTAACTTTGATTTCAGAAACTTCCCCTCTCTCACCCCCGAATTCCTCAACAGTAGAATCTCAGTAACAGTACCTATTTTACTTTTCTTTTTTTTTTTTTTTTTGAGACGGGAGTCTCACTCTTGTCTCCCAGGCTGGGGTACAGTGGCACGATCTGGCTCACTGTAACCTCCGCCTCCCAGGTTCAAGTGATTCTCCTGCCTCAGCCTCCGAAGTAGCTGGGACTACAGGAGCGTGCCACCACACGTGGCTGATTTTGGATTTTTAGTAGAGACGAAGTTTCACCATGTTGGCCAGGCTGGTCTCAAACTCCTGACCTCAGGTGACCCGCCTGCCTTGGCCTCCCAAAGTGTTTTTGGATTTAACATACCCAAAAACAAACTGGCAATCTCCTCTTTCTCCCATTTTCCCTCCTTGGGTTTAAGTGTCACCAGCCAGTGAGTCACCCAAATTAGAGATGAGGAAGTCATTCTAGATGCATTTCTTCAACAAACATTTACTAAGTTCCTATTACGTGCCAAGCATTGACACTGAATACAAGAGACAAAATTCCACACCCTTGTGGAGATGATGAACATAAATGGAGACAAATAATAAAAGTAAGAAAATGATTAAAATAACACAGTATCAGCCAGGTACAGTGGCTCAGGCCTATAATCCTAGCACTTTGGGAGGCTGAGGCGGGCGGATCACTTGAGGTCAGGAGTTCGAGACCAGCCTGGCTAACGTGGTGAAATCCCATCTCCACTAAAAATAAAAAAATTAGCTGGGTGTGGTAGCATATGCCTGTAGTCCCAACTACTTGGGAAGCTGAGGCAGGAGAAAGGCTTGAACCAGGGAGGCGGAGGATGCAGTGAGCTGAGATCATGCCACTGCACTCCAGCCTGGGTGACACAGCGAGACTCTGTCTCAAAAAACAATAAAATAATAATAATAATGATGATACAGCATTTTAGACAGTGAGGTGTGCTAAGGAGAAAAATCAGGGCACAGGCTAAGGAGTATATGGGCAAGTGAGGAAATGCTAATCACTAGAAGAGTGAGTTTGGTTCAGAACTCCAGATGTGCCTGGAAGTGCTTGAGTAGGGCCAGAGCAGGAAGATGAAAAGAGACAGGGTGGGGTACTCAGAGGACACTGACAAAAGCTTTAACAGAGGAGTGACTCAGGTTTTCACAGGATCATTCTGGGGAGTCCTACCTGCACCTCCTCATTTACCCCAATCCAATCAGCCCCAAATCAGGTTGACTATAACCCTTACGGCCCAGCCCCTGCCCCCCATCTAGCTTCTCTGTTCCTTCTGTCACTGCCCTAATCCTGAGGCTTGCTCAGTTGGGGTTAACGGCTTCCTAATTAATCTCATCCCAGTTCACAGCACCTGCCCCACCACTGCCTATGCTTTTTTTTTTTTTTTTGAGACAGAGTCTCGCTCTGTCATCCAAGCTGGAGTGCAGTGGCACCAGCCCAGCCAGCCTGCCTATGCTCTTTTTAAAGTGTCACCTGGCTCCTTAGAATCTTCCAACCCTCCGGCCAGGCACAGTGGCTCACCTGTAATCCTAACACTTTGGGAGGCCAAGGCGGGCAGATCACGAGGTCAGGAGATGCAGACCATCCTGGCTAACATGGTGAAACCCTGTCTCTACTAAAAATACAAAAAATTAGCCAGGCGTGGTGGCACACACCTGTAGTCCCAGCTACTCGGGAGGCTGAGGTAGGAGAATCACTTGAACCCGGGAGGCGGAGGCTGAAGTGAGCAGAGATCGTGCCACTGCACTCCAGCCTGGGTGACAGAGCGAGACTCCATCTCGGAAAAAAAAAAAAAAATCTTCCAACCCTCACTTGTAAACCTCAGAATGAAAGCAGACTTCTAAGAAGTCATTCAGGGCCTTTCTTAACTTCATCTTTCCACTCTCACTCCCACGCTCCCTTACCAACACACCCCTTTACAGCAGCACAACCTCAGGATTTATTTCCTCCAAACAGGAACCCCAATCCCAATCCCTGACCCCCTGACAATGGCTGATTTGTACTTTTCTTTTGTGAAGAATCGCCTCCTCAGTGCACTCATCACAGCCTTTAACCTGGTCTGTGGTACCTGTCCATGCCAGTCTGTGAGCTCCTAGAGGACAGAGGTTTTTTGGTTTTATTTATTTTATTTTTTTTTTTTTGAGACAGAGTTTTGCTCTTGTTAACCAGGCTGGAGTGCAAAGACGTGATCTCAGCTCACTGCAACCTCCACCTCCTGGGTTCAAGCGATTCTCCAGCCTCAGTCTTCCAAGTAGCTGGGATTAGAGGCACCTGCCACCACACCCGGTTTTTTTTGTTGGATTTTTTGGTTTTTTTGTTTGTATTTTTAGTAGAGACAGGGTTTTACCATGTTAACCAAGCAGGTCTCAAACTCCTGACCTCAGGTGATCAGTCCACCTTGGCCTCCTAAAGTGCTGGGATTACAGGCATAAGCCATCGCACGGCTGACAGCTGCTCTTTTTTTTTAGTTTGTTTTGAGATGGAGTCTCGCTTCAGTCATGCAGGCTGGAGTGCAGTGACGTGATCTCGACTCACTACAACCTCCACTTCCCGGTTCAAGTGATTCTCATTCCTCAGTCTCGCGAGTAGCTGGGATTACAGGTGTGCACTACCACACCTGGCTAATTTTTGTATTTTTAGTAGAGATGGGGTTTTACCATGTTGGCCAGGCTGGTCTTGAACTCCTGACCTCAGGTGACCCGCCTTGGCCCCCCAAAGCACCAGGATTACAGGCGTGAGCCACCACACCTGGCCAACAGTAGCTCTTTTAGCAACATATCGCTGACTACTCAGCACAGTACCTGCCATTCAGTTGATTCTCAACAGACATTTAAGACCAGTATTTGCATCTTAATTTGCTTGTCATTTTTATTATATGCCCTGAAATTTGACACTTAAATCTTCCCAAATACTCTCGTTTGAATATATTACTCTCGTTTGAATATATTACTTATCATTTCTTTGCTACATAAAATACTGGTTTCGGCCCAGGCGCAATGGCTCACACCTGTAATCCTAGCATTTTGGGAGGCTGAGGCAGGTGGATCACCTGAGGTTAGGAGTTCGAGACCAGCCTGGCCAACGTGGTGAAACCCCGTCTCTACTAAAAATACAAAAAATTAGCCTGGTGTAGTAGTGGGCGCCTGTAATCTCAGCTACTAGGGAGGCTGAGGCAGGAGAACCTCTTGAACCTGGGAAGCGGAGGTTGCAGGGAGCCGAGATCATACCACTGAACTCCAGTCTAAGCGACAGAGCAAGACTCATTTCTAAACAAATAAATAAATAAAAATAAAATACTGGTTTCTAACATTCCACTTATCTACGAAGAACATTTTCAGGCGATACTAATCCTACATTTCACTCAACTTTTGATTTTTCTATTCTAGGTTTCTTTTTATACAAGTATGTTTTAAAATAGTTTATGGCCCTATACAGAGTTACACACTGACTTTTTTCCAACACTGAGAAACATGCTTAAGAATGTATAAATTTTAAAAATGTATAAATTTGGGCCAGGCGCAGTGGCTCACGCCTGTTAATCCCAGCACTTTGGGAGGTCAAGGTGGGCAAATCATGAAGTCAGGAGATCGAGACCATCCTAGCTAACACGGTGAAACACCGTCTCTACTAAAAACACAAAAAATTAGCTGGGCGTGGTGGCGGGCGCCTGGAGTCCCAGCTGCAGGGGAGGCTGAGGCAGGAGAATGGCGTGAACCCGGGAGGCGGAGCTTGCCATGAGCAGAGATCGCACCACTGCACTCCAGCCTGGGCAACAGAGCAAGACTCCATCTCAAAAAAAAAAAAAAAAAAGGTATAAAATTTAAATGAGTGCAGTTATTTGTTATGAAATATTTAAGATACTGTGTGCCTCTCCCCAGTGTCATTCCCTCCCCCTTTGCTGGAGATAAACGCTGTCCAGTGCACAGACTCCTGTGCACGTCTGGATGCTTTTCTAAGACAATGCTAGGCAAGGTGAGGTGCGCAAGGCTGCAGCAGGGTTAGAGGTTACCACCTGGGTCCTCCACAGCACTCAGTGCCAGGCAGGGCTGCCAGGCTCAACCGCAACATGATGTTGCATTCTTTGATGACTTGGAGAGACACTGGCTCTTTAGAGTGCCTACCCTCCCACACAGAATTCCATACAAGTTGAAATACACTTCATACTTGGTATCATTGTATTCCTACAAATATTTAGGAAACAGAGCAATAGGTCAAATTTCTCACCATAACAGGCTTGTTGGCAATACCTGAAAGAAGCAAGGCCATGGCTGTAATATAACTTAAGGAGGTCGTTCCAGTTTCCTAATGCGTTTTTCACTAAACTAGTGCAATGTATTCCGAGCTGATTCTGATCAATGGCTTAGTCATGCCATACCAAAAAAAAAAGGCCTTGGAATTTAACTAATGCAAAGAATCAAAGCTCTAACTGCCCTTTTACAGAACACCTGAAATAGTATATCTCAAATTTTTTGTTCTCACATTTTTTAAAAGCATCATTTTTGTAAGTATTCCTTTATAAATGCTTAATATGTAAATTCTTAATGCATTTAAATAATAAAAAGTAACAGGCAGCAACAATTCCAATACAAATATACCTAGAAACGACCTACAAATATTAAGTATAAAACCATCCACTCCATCACGCATTAATTTCACTTTTTTAACGCTTTATTTTAATTTTCTTAGGAAAAAGGGTGCACCCAATTTTACATCGAAAAAGCATTCCAGGACGGGGGCTGCTTCAACTTTAGTTGGAGCAACGCCAGCTTAGGTGAACAGGGTCGCCCGAAACGTTTCACATCTGGTTACCGAAAAAAAGGGGTCGCCAAAGAGGCGAAGCGGAGTCGGCTCTCGGGAGGGACCCGGCCCCCCGCCGCCCGCGAGGATGACAGGCGCGTCCGCTCAGGGCGGTGCCGGGAGAGGCGGGGGTGGAAGGAAGAGGAGGAATCGGACAAAGCCAGCCCCGCTGGGCCTCCGGCCTCCCCGCCCGCCGCGATCCCGGGGGCGGCCACCTCCCCTGTCGCGGGCTCCCGGGGTCCACAGCTGTCCCCGGGAAAGGCCGCCGCCGCCCGCAGCTGGGCCGAGCCGCGGATGCGGGACCAGGGCGGGGCCCTGGGCAGGGTCGGGGACCGGAACCTGCAGTGGGACGCGGATGGGGAGGACGCACGGCGCCGGGAGCCGGGGCTGGGAAAGGGGCCGGGGACAGGAACCCGACCTGACCTGCAAGGGGTCGCGGACCGGCCGGGGCGGTGAACTGGGGCGGGTACCGGGGTGGGAACCGACAGGGTCTGGGACAGGAACCTGGATGGAGACGGAGTTGCGCCCGGGGCGAGTCCGAAAAGGAGCGAGACAGGGACGGGGCGGAGGATGAGGAGGGGGCCGGGGCCGCGGTCCGGGGCGCACGCCGGGGACTCACCGTCCAGCTCCTGAGGGCCGCGCTGTCTCGCGCTGTCAGCACCAGGAGCGCCGCCGGGCGCGCGCGCGGAGCAGCGACCGCGCGCCGAGCCCGCCTCGGCTGTGTGAGGCGCGGCGCAGCAGTCACGAGCGAGGGGCGCCGCCGCCCCGTAGCATCCTCAGCCGCCCGCGCGCTGTCCCCTTGGCCGCCGAGCACAGCCCCGCGGCTCCTCCCCGCAGCGGCAGCAGAGCCGACCCAGCCAGTCCCGCTCGGCCGCCTGCGCCTCTCCCGCCGCCGAAAATGGCGTCTCAGTGTTGCTCCCGCGGCGCCCCGCCTCGCCCCGCCCCACAATGCCGCGCGCCGGCATGACGTCATCGCCCCTCGCGCCGCCCGGGGCTGGGGAAACTGAGGCTGGGTGGCTCTCAGCAAGCGCTCGGCGAGCTGGGGACTGGAGGGGCGAGGAAGCTGTTTGGGTATCAGGTGGGCGGTCACAGGGAACAGGGTGACGGTGCAGGACGCCGCGGGCTTCCCGGCTGGAACACGGACGGGGGCGGGGCGCTTGGGGCAGGGCGCGGCTCGTGGGGTGGGCGGCCAGGCCCTGGTCTCTCCGACCTCGCAGCCGCGATGACCCAGCGCTTCGGCACCTTCCCCTCCAGCCGGGCTGTGGGCCCTACAGAAATGCGGCCGGGGAAGGTGCAGGCCTGGCCGCAGCCGCCACCACTGGGCTCCCGCCCCGCCCCACTCGGAGGCCCGCGAGCTTTGTGCGCTCATTTCGGTCCCCCCAAAACCCCACTAGGAAGCCTTTGGGAGCCCCCGGAATCACAGGATCCCGGCCAGGCCTTTCTCCCTTCTCCAGGAAAACCGACAGCCTTTGGTCGAGACCCTGATCCCTAACCCTGCGCCTCCCTCTCCTCGGGGCTTTTGGACCCTCGTATCTGTACGAGGAGACTTTCCAGGCGCTCCCCCTCGACACAAACTGCGCCTCAGACAGGCAAAGGGGAAGGGCCGGGGTGTAGGCTGTGAGGGTGGGAGACATCCACTCTGTGACCCCACGCAGCCACCGGCGCATCTCCCTGGCTGCAGGGCCTCGACCTCCAGCCCGGCCTGAAGGGCAGCGGAGCGGGCCTGGGTCAAGTCCTGCGGCTTCGCCGGCTCCGCAGGCCTGACTCAGCAGCCAGCCGGGAGGGCATGCTGATTCAGTGGGCGAGGCTCCACTCGCTGCTGCCAGCGGCTTGGGAAAAGCCCTCCCAGTGCCTGCAGACGTCCCAAGTGCGGGGCCCGGAGGCATCGTTTAACCTGGAGGGGTTCCTGGGCCAGTCCCCCAACCCCATCTTGTGAACTGCTGTTCCTTTCCGATGTTACCACCCAGCACCAGCAGCCCTGTGTGAACCCTGCAGTTGTGCCCCGCAGTAACCGGAGAAGCAGCTGCATCCCGGTTTTCCCAGGGAGGTCTGGTTACTTTTATCTCATTTATAAAGACAAAGGTGGGCTACAAAGGGGGAGCTCCTAGGTAACACATTAGGGTTGGCCCGGGGAGAGGCACCGAGTCAGGGTCAAACAAACCTCCATACCACTTTCAGGTTAGTGATTTCAGCCAGACTGCAGCTTGGATGTCACTAAGCTCAGCCACTGGCTGGGCACCGCCAAGCATGGAGTGCTCACTTTTTCTGTGCCGCTGAGCTCAGTAACTGTCCCCTCTGCTTACCCACAACCCTAGCCAGAAACCTGGGATGCCTGCACTGCTCCCTTATGCCCTACTGCAACAGGTGAAAATATTCTCCTTCCTCGTTATTTCTTTGTTTGTTTGAGTTAGGGTATCTTTGTCACCCTGACTGGAGGGCAGTGGCAATCATAGTTCACTGTAACCTCAAACTCCTGGGCTCGAGAGATCCTCTTGCCTCAGCCTCCCAAGTAGCTAGGGACTATAGGTGTGCACCACCACTCCCAGCTAATGTTTTTTAAATTTTTTGCAGAGAGGAGATCTTGCTATGTTGCCCAGACTGATCTCGAACTCCTGGCCACAAGCAGTCCTCCCAGCTGGCCTCCCAAAGTGCTGAGATTACAGGTGTGAGCCACCATGCCCGGCCTCTCAGTATTTCTTTAATCCATCTCCACTGCCACCACTTTGTTCTGGCTTTATTACCTTGTTCTTTTATTTCCTCAACAAATATTTGTTGCTCTCCCATGATCCTCATGATAACAGCCAAGGATGCATAGGTGAACAAGATAGATAAGATCTCTGCTCTCTAAGAGTTTACATTCCAGTGAGGAGAAGTAGGCCATAAACACATAAGGAAATACAGGATCTTGCACAGATGGAACAGGCAGAGATGGAACAAAGATGATGGAACAGGCAGAGGCTAGGTGGTCAGGGGGTGAACTCAGAGGCAGGCCGTGAGCTGAGACCCAAATGAGAGGAAGGAGACAGGTATTCAAAGCCCCAGGAGAGGCCGAGCAAGGCGGCTCACGCCTGTAATCCCAGCACTTCGGGAGGCTGAGGCAGGTGGATTGCCTGAGCTCAAGAGTTCAAGACCAGCCTGGGCAACACAGTGAAACCACATCTCTACTAAAATACAACAAATTAGCCGGGCGTGGTGACGCACGCCTATAATCCCAGCTACTCTGGAGGCTGAGGCAGGAGAGTCGCTTGAACCTGGGGGGCAGAGGTTGCAGTGAGCCAAAATCACACCACTGCACTCAAGCCTGGGCAACAGAGCCAGATTCTGTCTTAAACAAACAAACAAAAATCCCCAGGAGAGCTCTGCGGGCAGGCGTCCTCAGGCAGGAATGAGCCTGGAGTGTCGGGGGAAAGGAGAAAAGGCCAATTCATCCACCAATGCTGCCACACATCGCTCTCTGCAGCAACTTCAAACTCTTTGGCTTGGTCGACAAGGCCCCCAGGGCCTAGTGCTGCCAACCTCCTGGTCTCCTGTCCCCTGAACACCCTTAGCTGTTGCTGAGTTCACCCTGGTCTCTCACGCCCCTGTACATCGTGTTCACTCTGAATGTTCTCCCTCCCCCATTCCCCCATTCCTGGGGGAAACTTTTTCTGACAGCACCTGCCTGGGTCAAGGCCTCCTCTGACCACCCGCCTGTCCCTTCCCCAGTGTGTACTATGTGGTCAGTTTACACAGCTGCCTTCTCCTCAGCCTGTGAGCAGAGAACAGGAGGGGCTGGTGTCCTCAACCCCACAGCCTGCTCAGCACCTGACGCAGCTGCAAAGGCACTCCTGAAGCAAGCATGAGAGGAGGGCTGGGCTGCTTCTTCTCCAGGCTTCCTTTGCACAGAGATCAGGTCCCCTTAAGTCCCTGACTTCTGCCATGATCCTCAGGAGATCCTGCAGTCCTTGAAGCCGTTAGCAGCTCCTAGGTTGGACTCCTAAAGTGCTGCCTGGGATTAAAAGACATGGACAGCCTGGGCAACATAGTAAGACCCTGACTCTACAAAAAAATTTAAAAATCAGCCAGGCATGGTGATGCACCCTTATGGTCTCAGCTACTTAGAAGGCTGAACTAAGGTGGAAGGATCACTTGAACCCAGGAGGTCAAGGCTGCAGTGAGCTATGACTGTGCCACTGCACTCCAGCTGGAGCAATAGAGCGAGACCCTGTCTCAAAAAAAAAAAGGCGGGGGGGACTACTTACCTACTGCCATTTGCCAGGCCCCTGGGACATCAGAGACAAGAATAGAGCCTACCATTTTTCATATTCATGCCATTCTCAGTATTTGTTGAGAACCAGGTGCCCTGGACAAGTGAGCTGACAGAACCAGGTGCCCTGGACAAGTGAGCTGACAGCCGGCAGGAACTGAGATGAGAGGCCTGAAGAAGTGCAGAGGGGAGCCATCCCTCAGGGATCCAGGAGATGAGGGAGAGGGACACTCACGTGGCAGGTGGGAAGGCTGCAGCAGGTGGAGGAGCCACAGGAAGGAAGTGCAGTGCCCACATGGAAGAAACCACGCAGTCCCATTTGTCTCAAGTGGAAAGTGGAACAAGAAGTTATTTTTTACACTATTCATCTTTTCACTGTAGATGTTTGTGGATGTCTGTCTTTGCGAGCGGCTTTTTGGAAGAGACAAGCAGGCAGGGATTTCCCTTTGGTTCTTGAGGGTCTGCAATCTGGTGGGCAGCTCTGTCTATGAATGCCTGAAGAAGGGAGGGAGGAAGGGAGTGGGGAGGAAAGAGGGAGAGAAGAAGAAGGGCAGGGTGGAGGCAGCCTGAAGCCTGTCTCTGGTTGGGCAGTTGTACTCTGGTTGGGTGCCTGTCCTCTGGCTGGGAGGGGTGACCTGGCCAGAGGGACAGGGGCAGGGGAAGCACAGGCCATGGGAACAGCAGGCTGGTTGGCTCCACGCAGCCCTGACCCCTCCCCGCAGCCCGCTCACCCTCCTTGTCAGGGCAAGGCTTAGGGACGAGTCACGGAGTCACCGGATGGGCGTGCTGGGCCAGGGAGGAGCTGCCTGGCATCCGGACCTGGCTAATCTGGGATCTGGCCTGCCTTGCTCTCAGCCGCAGGTCACACCCTCTCTGGTCTCAGGCTTCAATTCTAAAAATGGAATTCCTCTGATTTCCAGGATGTTTTTTCCTTTCTTCTTCTTCTTCTTTTTTTTTTTGGAATGGAGTCTCACTCTCTCGCCCAGGCTGGAGTGCAGTGGTGCAATCTCGGCTCACTGCAAGCTCCGCCCCCCAGGGTTTAAGCGATTCTCCTGCCTAGCCTCCCCAGTAGCTGGGATCACAGGCGCCTGCCGCCATGACTTGCTAATTTTTGTATTTTGAATAGAGACGGTTTTTCACCACCTTGGCCAGGCTGGTCTTGAACTCCTGACGTCGTGATCCATCCACCTTGGCCTCCCAAAGTGCTGGGATTACATGCATGAGCCACCGCACCCGCCCAGGGTGTTTCTTCTTTAAAGAAAGCTGGGGCCGCTCAGCACAGAGCTCCAGGAACCACTTCCTTCAGAACCGCAGGCAAAGGCGTGCTCAAGATGGGAAAGAGGTGGGGTGGGCACCCTGCCAGGAAGCCACCCCTCAGTGTGTCTCTCTGTCTTTCACACACACTCCACTCCCTCAGGACAGCCCAGGGCCCCCTGAGAGAACAGAGCCCAGGGTTCTCCCAGGGCCAGCAGGCCACCGTGACCACTCAGCAACACTGTCCCCCACGCCTGAGATCCTGTCTCAGCAAGCCTTGGTTGTGGTAGCTGGTTTCCTCACATGGCCTGGTGACCCAGACCCCCAGCATTTGTGTCCTGTTTCCTGGTACAGCTGGAGGGAGGCTGCACCAGTACCAGCCTAAGCTTTAAGACAGCTGGAGGCGCCAGGCAGCGAGGGAAGCTCTCTGGGCGGTCCCCTGGGACCAGGATTTCTGCAGATGAGGACTGAGGTTCAAATGGCAGCAGGGAGGAAAACATCACCAACCAAGCTCAGCCTGGCTGGGTGCACTGGGTTCCTCCTATGCCAACTGAGCCCCACCTGTATCTCTGGACTTGAGCCAGGTGCCAGGGCGACAGTATTCCAAGTGACCAGGAGAATATTTACCCCACTTCACTTCCTCTCAAGGAATCACTAGATATCTTGAGGAAAGTGCTGGACTTCCCACAATATGTGGCATGGAGACTGGACGTGTTTTATGTGGTTATCCAAAAGGTTACGCCAGAAATTGGGAGAAGGGAAGACATCTGTATCATCCAAATGATTTCAAAATGGTATGAAGAACACTGATAGAGGGAAACAGTAGGGCTGTGGTACCTGCGATTAGGGATTTGCCATGGAAGACAGATTCCATATTGGAGATTTTCTCCCAACATTTTATGATGAAAATACATTTACAGAAGAGTGAAAAACCTGTACAGTGAAGACTAGGTGCAGTGGCTTACACCTGTAATCCCAGTACTTTGGGAGGCCAAGGGAAGAGGATTGCTTGAGGCCAGGTGTTCCAGACCAACCTGGGCAACATAGTGAGACACCAACTGTACACAAAATTTAGAGAAAACAATTAACCAGGCCTCGTGGTGTATGCCTGTAGTCCCAGCTACTCTGGAGGCTGAGATGGGAGGCTCCCTTGAGGCCAGAAGTTCGAAGTTACAGTGAACTATGATCATGGCACTGCACTCCTGTCTGGGCCACAGAGCAAGACCCTGTGTCTCAAAAAAAACAATAACAGGCCGGGCGCGGTGGCTCAAGCCTGTAATCCCAGCACTTTGGGAGGCCGAGACGGGTGGATCACGAGGTCAGAAGATCGAGACCATCCTGGCGAACACGGTGAAACCCCGTCTCTACTAAAAAATACAAAAAACTAGCCGGGCGAGATGGCGGGCGCCTGTAGTCCCAGTTACTTGGGAGGCTGAGGCAGGAGAATGGCGTAAACCCGGGAGGCGGAGCTTGCAGTGAGCTGAGATCCGGCCACTGCACTCCAGCCCGGGCGACAGAGCGAGACTCCGTCTCACAAAAAAAAAAAAAAAAAAAAAACAAACAAACAAACAAAAAAAAAACAATAACAAACTGTACAGTGAACACTCACATACCCACCACCAGGATTCTACCATTAATATTTTGCCGGGGCTGGGCACAGTGGCTCATGCCTGTAATCCCAGGACTTTAGGAGGCCGAGGTGGGTGGATCACTTGAGGCCAGGAATTCAAGACCAGCCTGGCCAACATGGTGAAACCCCATCTCTACTAAAAATACAAATAATTAGCTGGGCGTGGTGGCACGCACCTGTAGTCCCAGCTACTTGGGAGGCTGAGGCAGAAGAATTGCTTGAACCTGGGAGACAGAGGTTGCAGTGAGCCTAGATCACACCACTGCACTCCAGCCTGGGCAACAGAACAAGACCCTGTCTCAAATATATATATATATTTGAGAATCTCCTATATATATATATTTACTAATCCTGCACTAGTGTGGTACATTCGTTACAACCGATGGACCGATATTCATATATTAACTAAGTCTAGAGTTTACATGAGGGCTCACTCTCTGTATTGTACACAGTATTGGATATTCTATGGGTTTTGACACATGTAAATATAATGATATATATATATAGCCTTATTTCCTTTATCACATCTCTCCTCCCCATTCTTCTATCTACCAATACATTTTTGATGCATTTCAAAGTAAATTGCAAAGATCAGTACATACCACCCCTAAACGCTTCAGTATTCATAGCATTAATGGAATCCAATATTCATTTGCTTGTTTGTTTTAGGAAACATTTACACGTGGTACAACGCATAAATCTTAAGGACAGCATTTGAAGAGTTTTGTTGTACATGATAGTGACCTTTATTTCAGGGACTAAACAGTGATTTTTTTTTGTTTTGTTTTCAAACAGGGTCTCACTCTGTTGCCCAGACTGGAGTGCAGTGGCACAATCTCAGCCACTGCAACCTCCACCTCCCAGGCTCAAGCAATTCTCATGCCTCAGCCTTCCAAGTAACTGGGATTACAGGGGCCGGGCGCGGTGGCTCACGCCTGTAATCCAAGCACTTTGGGAGGCCGAGACGGGCGGATCACGAGGTCAGGAGATCGAGACCATCCTGGCTAACACGGTGAAACCCCATCTCTCCTAAAAATACAAAAAAATTAGCCGGGCATGGTGGCAGGCACCTGTAGTCCCAGCTACTCAGGAGGCTGAGGCAGGATAATGGCGTGAACCCGGGAGGCGGAGCCGAGATCGTGCCACTGAACTCCAGTTTGGGCGACAGAGTGAGACTCCGCCTCAAAAAAAAACAAAACAAAACCAAAAAAAACTGTGATTACAGGTACGCACCACTACCGCCCAGCTAATTTTCGTGTTTTTGGGGTTTCACCATGTTGGCCAGGCTGGTCTCGAACTCCTGTCCTCAAATGATCCACCTGCCTTGGCCTCCCAAAGTGCTGAGATTACAGGCATGAGCCACCGCACCCAGCTGGTTTTGTTTTGTTTTTGTTTTTGTTTTTGAGATGGAGTCTTGCTCTGTTGCCCAGGCTGGAGTGCAGTGGCCGGATCTCGGCTCACTGCAAGCTCCTCCTCCCGGGTTCACACCATTCTCCTGCCTCAGCCTCCCAAGTAGCTAGGACTACAGGCGCCCACCACCACGCCCAGCTAATTTTTTGTATTTTTAGTAGAGACGGGGTTTCACCATGTTAGCCAGGATAGTCTTGATCTCCTGACCTCGTGATCCACCCGCCTCGGCCTCCCAAAGTGCTGGGATTACAGGCTTGAGCCACCGCGCCCGGCCAACATATATTCTTTTATGTTTCCAAAACTAGCAGATGCAAGTGGGAGTACAGCTGCATACCACTATGCCTGGCTAATTTTTTTTTTTTTTTTTGAGACGGAGTCTTGCTCTGTTGCCCAGACTGGAATGTAGTGGTACGACCTTGACTCATGTAACCTCCACCTCCCGGGTTCAAACGATTCCCCTGCCTCAGCCTCCCAAGTAGCTGCGATTAGAGGTACATGCTACCACGACAGGCTATTTTTTTTTTTTTTTTTTTTTTTTTTGAGATGCAGTTTCTTTCTTGTCCCCCAGGCTGGAGTGCAATGGTGCGATCTTGGCTCACTGCAACCTCCGCAGGGTTCAAGCGATTCTCCTGCTTCAGTCTCCCGAGTAGCTGGGATTACAGGAGCCCACCACCACATCTGGCTAATTTTTGTATTTTAAGTAGAGACAGGGTTTCACCATGTTGACCAGGCTGGTCTCCAACTTTTGACCTCAGGTAATCTACCCACCTCAGCTTCCCAAAGTGCTGGGATTACAGGCGTGAGCCACTGCGCCCAGCCTCTTTGTGGTTTTAATTTGCATTTGTGCCCTAAGATGCTGAACATCTTTTCATGTACTCATTGGCCATTTATATATCTATCTTTGTGAAATATTTGTTCAGCTCTTTTGCTTTTTTTTTTTTTTTTTGAGACTCAGTCTTGCTCTGTCACCCAGGCTGGAGTGCAGTGGCATGATCTCGGCTCACTGCAAGCTCCGCCTCCCAGGTTCACGCCATTCTCCTGCCTCAGCCTCCTGAGTAGCTGGGACTACAGGCGCCCACCATACCCAGCTAATTTTTTTTTTTTGTATTTTTAGTAGAGATGGGGTTTCACCATGTTAGCCAGGATGGTCTCCATCTCCTGACCTCGTGATCTGCCTGCCTTGGCCTCCCAAAGTGCTGAGATTACAGGTGTGAGCCACCGCACCCGGCCAATGTATTTTTTAAGTGGAGATGGCGCTTCGCCATGTTGGCCAGGCTAGTCTCGAACTCCTGACCTCAGGTGATCCCCCCGCCATGGCCTCCCAAAGTTCTGGGATTACAGGCTTGAGCCACTGAGCCCAGCCTGAAAGGTCTGAGATTTTACCTTAGCTGCAAGCTAACAAGGTGGCCTGCCACTGGTTCACGGATGCTGACAAAGGACACCAATGCCTGGATGTGAGACAGGACAGATTTTTATTCACAGGTCTACAGTAGCACTGTGGTGCTGGTCCCTGAGCTCGGTTTCCATAGTTCCCACAGGGCAATGTGAAGAGGGCCAGATGACACCTGCACACGCACTCGCTTGCATTCCAGGAGAGGATCCCTGTGCCCAGGAGCTGGCTGGAAACCCTGCCCATGTTCTACTCAGGAGGGCTACGCAATGTTTTGTTGAAGGTAATTTGCTACACGAACATGCTTGAGAGGATGGGCTGGAACAAAGGAGTCAGTGCCGCTGATCATACATGCACGGAAACGTGAGAGACTCCTGCAGAACAGCCCCAGGGTCCCTGCAGGGTGGGAGACTAGCTTGGATTCAGTGGCCAGGGGTCTGGGTGATTAGAGAGGGCAGAGAGGCATCCAGGCTCCTGTAGGGAAGAAAGGCTGGCTGCTCAGCCACAGCCCCGCCACAAGGTACAGAGTCCCTTCAGAAGACACCCCGTAAACCAATGATTCTGCCACCAAAAGAGAATATCGGAATATGTGCCCAAAATATGGAGGGACTGGAGATGGGGGTGGCAAGCAGGAAGGGTACAGCAGGTGTCATGCAGCTGCCGTCTTGGGAGAAGATAATTAGCCCTCCTTCAGGCTGCCTCAACATCTCCCCTCACACAGTTCTTTTTTTTTTTTTTTTTTTTTTTT
>NC_037675.1:105176941-105184095 GCF_003255815.1 Theropithecus gelada | reverse complement strand
AAAAAAAAAAAAAAAAAAAAAATACAAAAATTAGTGGGGTGTGGTGCCGGGCGCCTGTAATCCCAGCTATTCGGGAGGCTGAGGCAGGAGAATCGCTTGAACCTGGGAGGTAGAGATTGCAGTGAGTGGAGACTGCACCATTGCACTACAGCCTGGGTGACAAGAGTGAAACTTGGCTCTGCGCAATGGCTCATGCCTGTAATCCCAGCACTTTGGGAGGTTGAGGTGAGCTGAGCACTTGAGGTCAGGAGTTCAAGACCTGCCTGACCAACCTGGTGAAACCCCGTCTCTACTAAAAATACAAACATTAGCTGGGCATGCTGGCACACGCCTGTAGTCCCCACTACTTGGGAGGCTGAGGCAAGAGAATTGTTTGAACATGGGGGGTGGAGGTTGCAGAGCCGAGATTATGCCACTGCACTCCAGCCTGGGCGACAGAGACTCTGTCTCAGAAAAAAAAAAAAAAAAGTAAATAAAAAATAAAGGAAAACATTTAATAAAACACATGATCTTGTATCTGTATATATCATGTCTCTACTGTTCAGGAACATCAGTGTCCTGGTAGATACACTGGGGTTGCTGTTCAAGAATAAAAGAAGTGAAAAAAACATGACAACTAAATGCCATTGGATCCAGACTTAAGGAAAATTGTTCTCCAGGACACTACTGGAACACTTGGTGACATTTAATTAAGGACTGACTGTAGACAGTACTGTGGTCTCACTGCTGTGTTTGCTGGGTTTGGTGATACGCTGTCGTTCTTAGGAGAGGTCGGCTGAAGCATTTAGGAGTGAAGGGTCATTATATTTGTTACTTATTCCCACATGGCTCAATCAAATCATAATGGCCCCTTCTAGCTCCTTTTTTTTTTTTTTTTTTTTTTTTGAGACAGAATCTTGCTCTGTCGCCCAGGCTGGAGTGCAGTGGCGCGACCTCGGCTCACTGCAAACTCCACCTCCCGGGTTCACGCCATTCTCCTGCCTCAGCCTCCCGAGTAGCTGGGACTACAGGCGCCCGCCACATCGCCCGGCTAGTTTTTTGTATTTTTTTAGTAGAGACGGGGTTTCACCATGTTGGCCAGGATGGTCTCGATCTCCTGACCTCGTGATCCGCCCGTCTCGGCCTCCCAAAGTGCTGGGATTACAGGCTTGAGCCACAGCGCCCGGCCTAATTTTTGTATTTTTAATAGAGATGGGGTTTCATCATGTTTGCCAGGCTAGTCTTGAACTCCTGACCTCAAATGATCCACCCGCCTCAGCCTCACATTATAGATGTGAGCCACCGCGCCCAGCTCACATCCCCGCCGCCAACTGTCTTTTTGTTTTTTAAGACAGAGTCTCGCTCTGTCGCCCAGGCTGGAGTGCAGTGGCACATCACGGCTCACTGCAATCTCTGCTTCCCAGGTTGAAGTAATTCTCCTGTCTTAGCCTCCCGAGTAGCTGGGACTATAGGAGCAAACCACCATGCCCGGCTAATTTTTGTATTTTTATTAGAGATGGGGTTTCACATATTGGTCACATTGGTCTCGAACTCCTGACCTCAGATGATCCACCCACCTCGGCCTCCCAAAGTGCTGGAATTACAGATGTGAGCCACAGCGCCCGGCCCACATTTCCCCTTTTATAAGGACACCAGTCATGTTGGATTAGGGGCCTGCCCTCCTCTAGTATGACCCCACTTTAATCACATCTGCAAAGACCCTAGTTCCAAATAAGGTCCTAACTGGGGTTAGGACTTCAACATATGAATTTTGGGGGCACACAATTCAATCCCTAACAGGGAAGCCCAGGAGGAAGCCTGGATGGGAGGAGAGAGCAGTCCGCGTATTCAGTCCCTTCCCGTCTCCTCATTTCCAGCTGAAGGGGCATCTGTCCTGACTGCTCTCCTGGTTGCTCCCACCAGGCAGCCCCTGTCAGATGCCATCCCTGCCCCTTGTCCCTTTGGCTTCTCTCTGTTCCTAGTCTCTAGGTGCCCTGACATCCTTGGTTTGTTTCCAAATCCCTATTCACCCATCTTGCCCTTTCATTCAAGTCTCCTTCAATCCCTCTGGGGGGAATCCTATTTCTTTTTCTTTTCTTTTTTTGACACAAAGTCTCACTCTGTCACCCAGGCTGGAGTGTAGTGGTACGATCTCGGCTCACTGCAACCTCCGCTTCCCAGATTCAAGTGATTCTCCTGCCTCAGACTCCTGAGTAGCTGGGATTACAGGCACCCATCATTATGCCTGGCTAATTTTTGTATTTTTAGTAGAGATGGGGTTTCACCATGTTGGCCAGGCTGGTCTCAAACTCCTGACCTCAGGTGATCCCACCTCCTCAGCCTCCCAAAGTGTTGGGATTATAGGTGTGAGCCACTGCGCCCGGCCTGGGAAGCCTATTTCTTGCTGGAATCCTAGATGATTCGACTGGTTAAACTACATAAGGGCTGTTGGCTTATGTAGGCACCCAGATGAGCAGGCTGTGGTTGCCCTTAAGCTTCCAGACCCTACACTGGGGTCTCCATGTCCCTGCAGGTTTCTTGGCTCTGCCTCCCAGTATCTGCATGGCTGTGTGGCTGGAGGTCAGTCTGGCTCCCTCTGTAGAAGCAGAAATGGCCAGAGCAGTTCCAGATGTTGTATCTGTGGTCCCCACTGTCCAGCAGGGGAAGCTTGTCCCCCCAGACATCAACAATGCCCTAGGCTTCACTTGGATTCCACCTCCCAAGGTTACCAGCCCACCTTGGATCCTTGTCTGTGGCCAGAAGAATGTCGGGCACTGCTTGGCTTACGCCCACCGCACCCCCCCGGAACATGCTGCAGCAGGCTGGGGATGGGCATGCAGGCTGGGGCGCCCCAATCCTCTCTGGTGTTCTTTGAGTCCACAAGCCCTGCTCTTTGGGGTGGCACCTCTACCCCCAGAGGCAGGGGTGGTATATGGGAGATACCTCCATGCTCCCGCCCTCCTCTCCTATTGCTGAACTTCTCCAGGATGAGTTCTCCTCCAGGGACCCCACTTTCCCCCACCCCCACCCCGGCCGGCTTCCTTTTTCCCTCCCCCAGCAGCGCTGCCACCTGTCTACTGAGGAAGCACAGCTGTGGGCACTGTTCCCACTGTTTTCTTTCTCTCTCAGCAGATCTCTCTGTCCCTGAGGATTTGCAATGATCTTTGGGAGGAGAGGGTCACTCGCATCCTCCCAACTCAGCTCCATGTTGGCCAACTGGGACCACATGCCTCGGGCAACGTCCAAGGGAAAGGCGATCTGGGGGCAACAGGCATGGATTCGGGCACCTCCAGCAGAGGCTGACTTCCAGCCACAGCCCCCACCTGTGCAGAGGGAACGTCCAGACCCGTGGAAACAGGAGGAGGGCAGAGCTGGTGGTGGGAGAGTTGCATTCAATTGTCCCAACAGAAAGTCCTGATTGTGCTGTTCAGCTCAGCTCTGCAGGGCAGACCCAGACCCTGAGTAAGGAAATGTGCGCATGGAGATATCACTGCAAAGGGCTTAGGTCATATTGAAAAGGAAAAGCGCAGCCTTCAGAGAGAAGATGGGGTTGGGGGGGGGGCGAGCTGAACCTGGTGGTCTGGTGGCGCCATCGTTTTCAGCCCCTGTGGTTCCCGTCTTCACAGACCCTCAGCAGTCAGGCCATGCAGCACAGAGCACTGCTCACCATCTCTCGTGAGCAGCAGCCAGGGCAGGTGCAACCCATGTCACAGATGGGGAAGCTGAGAGGGGACTTTCACGCGGGGCCTCGGCTCAGATCTCACACTGCCCCACCTCTGTCGCCGCTGCAGTACGTGAGGAGACGAAGGCTTCCACCAGGTTCCAGCTCTGGAGTCTGGCCTCAGAGAGAGGCTGTCAGCAACGTCTGCAGCAGCTTCCATCTATCGATTCCTTCCAGAAGCTGCTGAACACACAGGCTCCCGCCACCAGACATCAATCTCCGTCTCCTTTTCCGGGACTGCACATCAACCCAGTCTCACTTCCAAACGCTGATGAATCCCTGCTGTTCTTGCGGACGCCAGCTGTCATTCTGGAAAGTACGTGTTTCCTGTGGCTGCTGCACCACAGCACCACACACTGGGGGCTCAGGATGAAAGGGATTTATTCTCTCTCTCAGTTCTGCAATGAAGCCCGGAATCAAGATGTCAGCAGACTGGCTCCCTCGCTCCGGTTTCTGTGGTTCCACGGGCCCTGGGTGCTCCTGGACTTGCAGCTACGTCCGTCCCTCCAGCCTCTGCCTCCACCTCATCTGCTCTTCCCTGCTGTGCGTCTGTGTCTTTGAGGGCCCCACCCCAAATCCAGGAGGCGCTCATCCCGAGACCAGCCTGGGGAACAGAGTGAGACTTTGACTCTAAAACAAATGAAAATTTTAAAATTAGCAAGGTGTGGTGGTACACACCTGTAGTCCCAGCTACTTGGGGAGCCTGAGGCTGTGGTGGTGAGCCAAGATAGTGCCACTGCACTCCAGCTTGGGTGACAGAATGAGGCCCTATCTAAAAAAAAGAAAAAAAGAAAGAAAGAAAAAGAAAAGAAAGGAAAAGAAGGAAGGAAGGGAGGAAAGAAAGAGAAAGAGAAAGAAAAAGAGAGAGAGAGAAAGAAAGAAGGAAAGAAAGAGAAAGAAAGAAAGAAAGAGAAAGAAAGAAAGGAAGGTAGGTAAGCGAATAAGTGAATGGTGGGTGGGGGTGGGGAGAGCCTGCCTAATGGGTACAGGGCTTGTCTGGGGAGATGAGAAAGTTCTGGAGATGGACGGTGGTGAGGCTGCCATGAACGTAGTTGGTGCCACTGAACCGCACACTTTATTTATTTTTATTTATTTATTTTGAGACGGAGTTGCATTCTGTTGCCCAGGCTGGAGTACAGTGGTGCGACTTCGGCTCACTGCAATCTCTGCCTCCTGTCACCCAGGTTGGAGCGCAGCGGTGCGATCAGGGTTCACTGCAGCCTCGACCCCTTAGGTTCAAGTGATCCTCCCACCTCAGCCTCCTGAGTAGCTGGGACCACAGGCACGAGCCACCCTGCCCAGCTAGTTTTTTTATTTTTTGTAGAGATGGGGTTTCCCTGTGTTGCCCAGGCTGGTTTGTTTGTTGTTGTTTTGTTTTGTTTTGTTTTGAGATGGAGTCTTGCTCTGTCGCCCAGGCTGAAGTGCAGTGGCACGATCTCGGCTCACTGCAAGCTCCATCTCCCGGGTTCATGCCATTCTCCTGCCTCAGCCTCCCAAGTAGCTGGGATTACAGGTGCCTGCCACCATGCCCAGCTAATTTTTTTGTATTTTTAGTAGAGATGGGGTTTCACTGTGTTATCCAGGATGGTCTCCATCTCCAGACCTTGTGATCTGCCTGCCTCGGCCTCCCAAAGTGCTGGGATTAGAGGCGTGAGCCACCGCACCCGGCCAATTTTCTAATTTTTGTAGAGATGGGGTCTCCCTGTGTTGCCCACGCTGGTTTTTTGTTTTGTTTTTGCTTTTTTTTTTTTGAGATGGAGTCTCGCTCTATCACCCAGGCGGGAGTGCAATGGTGCGATCTCGGCTCACTGCAACCTCTGCCTCTCGGGTTCAAGCAATTATCCTGTCTCAGCCTCCCAAGTAGCTAGGACTACAGGCATGTGCCATCCCGCCCTGATAGGCATCCTGCCGTGACCCTATCAGAGAGGTTGCCGGGCCAGACCAGGGCTGCACTGGATACCCAGACCACCAGGGACAGGGGAGGAGGCAGTGAAGATACACTGAGACTCTTTTCAGCATCAGATCCTCTGCCTGGAACTGTGCTCCCAGCACACTGACCAGCCGGTTACATGCCAGTCCGTGGCTGCTGGTGCTCCTCAACCCGGGTGTGGCTGGTGGGGACGGGTCAGGGGAATGAAACAGACAGACAGACGGATCTTCTCTAGGCCTCTCTGCCTACCACTCCAGCTTCTTTCATGTGAATCTTTCCACTCCGAACCAAACCCTGGATTGGCTTTGCTGGCAAACTCAAGTCTTTGGGTCAAATGTGTGCTTGGGTGGAGGTGTGATGTTGTCAGCTGGGGTGGGCCCAGAGGAGCTCATAACTCCTAAATACCTGGACAGAAGGCCCCCTGACCACCTCCTCCTATAGCCTTTCCTGCATTTCTCCACCAAAGCGCTGACTCAGGATAAAGTGAAGACAATTATTCTTCCCAATCAATAGCTAAGGAGCTCAAAATGCAACTTGAAGCACCCTGAACACTTCTGGGATATTGACCAACCCATTTTCAACAGCATCAAAGGAAAGAGATGACCTTCCTGGCAGACCAGTGAGGTGAGCAGAGTGTCTGAGCAGGGGCGCTGCTGGGTGGAAGGAAAGCAGCTGGAGAGGGAGAATGGCAGCCCTCCTCTTCGTGGCTCTATTCCCAGGGGTACAGCAGGGCCTGGCACACAGGAGGTACTTAGGACTATCCACTGAATAAGTCACCAAGGACCCTGCTGTCCTCCCAGGAACCTAAGTGGACCCCTCATGTACCTTTTGTGGTGAAGGGTCACTATTCCCAGTCTACAGCAGCGTCTGAGGCTCAGAGGGCTCAAGTGGCATAGCCAAGACTGGGACTTGGCTTACCTGCCTGCAACAGGTCTCCACCTGCTACACCACAGATGGACCTGGAGGACCTGTGCTGAAACAAGCCAGTCACAAAAAGACAAACACTAGGCTTGAGGTCCCCAGAGCCAGCAAATTCATAGACACAGGAAGTGGAATGGTGGCTGCCAGGGACTGGGAGTGGGAGATGGGGAGTTGTTTAATGGGGACAGAGTTTCAGTCTGGGCGGATGAAAAAGTTCTGTAGGTGGATGGTGCCTGTACAACAGTGTGACTGTGCTCAATGACATTGGCCTGTGCACTTGAAAGTGGTTAGAATGGGCCGGGCGCGGTGGCTTAAGCCTGTAATCCCAGCACTTTGGGAGGCCGAGACGGGCGGATCACGAGGTCAGGAGATCGAGACCATCCCGGCTAACACGGTGAAACCCCGTCTCTACTAAAAAATACGAAAAACTAGCCGGGCGAGGTGGTGGGCGCCTGTAGTCCCAGCTACTTGGGAGGCTGAGGCAGGAGAATGGCGTAAACCCGGGAGGCGGAGCTTGCAGTGAGCTGAGATCCGGCCACTGCACTCCAGCCTGGGCAACAGAGGGAGACTCCGCCTCAAAAAAAAAAAAAAAAAAAAAAAAGT
>NC_037675.1:105167767-105176894 GCF_003255815.1 Theropithecus gelada | reverse complement strand
TATGTACCCCCCCCTCCTCCCTGCTTCTGGGCAAAGGGGGTGCCTCCCCACTAAAAAAAAAAAAAAAAAAAAAAAAGTGGTTAGAATGGGCTGGGCGCGGTGGCTCATGCCTGTAATCCCAGCACTTTGGGAGGCCAAGGTGGGCAGATCATGAGGTCAGGAGATCAAGACCATCCTGGCTAACACACTGAAACCCCGTCTCTACTAAAAATACAAAAAATTAGCCAGGCGTGGTGGCGGGCGCCTGTAGTCCCAGCTGCTCCAGAGACTGAGGTGGGAGAATGGCATGAACCCGGGAGGCGGAGCTTGCAGTGAGCTGAGATCGCGCCACTGCACTCCAGCCTGGGCGACAGGGCAAGGCTCTGTCTCCAAAAAAAAAGAAAAAAAAAAGTGGTTAGAATGGAAAACTATACACACATATTGTCATGTTTATTTATTTATTTATTATTTTCTGAGACAAACTCTCGCTGTGTCCCCCAGGCTGGATGCAGTGGCTCGATCTCGGCTCACTGCAACCTCCACCTCCTGGACCCAAGCAATTCTTCCACCTCAGCCTCCCAAGTAGCTGGGACGACAGGAGTGTGCCACCATGCCCAGCTGATTTTTCTATTTTTAGTAGAGATGGAGTTTTGCCATGCTGGTCAGGCTGGTCTCGAACTCCTGGCCTCAGGTGATCCACCTGCCTCGGCCTTCCAAAGTGCTGGGCTTACAGGCGTGAGTCACCGCGCCCAGCCATTTTTGGGTCATTTTAGTAGGGACGGGGTTTCGCCATGTTTGCCAGGATTGTCTGGAACTCCTGATCTCAAGTGATCCGCTTGCCTGGCCTCCCAAAATGCTGGGATTACAGGCATGAGCCACCACCCCAGCCTGAGTTCTTTACAATGGCACATTCATTGTCAAGTGACAAGGCTCATTCACTAAGAATCCCCGAGGGACAGGCCTCCTGCACAGTGCCAGCATCCCAAGCCCCCCAGGCGCTTACCTGGGATGACCTTTCTTTCTCACTGTGTGATGATTATCTCATTACAGACTCCTGGCACCCACAGTCCCCTCCCAGAGGGTGTCTCAGGCTGTTTGAAATCAACTGGAGATGCCTCTGATGGTCAAGCCCAGAAATGGACTCATGGCCTCTGCCAGCCTGGCTTGGTTTCAGGTGGACCCTGGGACTCAGAGCCTACTGGATGTTGATTGAAATGTACCCAGATCACACCACCCCCTTTATTACCCCTACCCCAAGAACTGAAGCCTCAGACGCCGCTCTAGGCGTGTGCTGTTTGAGGTAATATGGGTCAGTCAGGCTTCTGGGGTGCAGGTAAAGAAATGTGAATCATTTCAAGCAAATACCTCAAAGTTGGAGGGTGATCTGAGGCCCCAGGCATGGCTGGATCCAGGCACTCCAACCTTCCTATCTGGAATCTTCCTCTTTCCATGTCTCAGCTCTGCTTTGCGGAGTTGACTTCATCTTTGGGCAGGATCACTACCAGACTTACACCCTTGACTTCAAAACCCCCTGGGAAGAAAGTGCTGGATCTTTTTTCCTCATTGCTCTGGGAAGGCCGGGGCTAGCTTTGGCCAGCTATGCTGGCTGGTGTGCCCAGCTCTGTAGAGGAGGTGACTTTGGCCTTTCTGGAGCCACATGGGCACAGAATGGGGAGGCCTGAGCCCCAGAAATGCCAGGCAGACAAAAGCCTATCCTCACTACACTTCTCCTCCCATGAGCCTCTGCATTCATTCATTGAGCAATCTGGGTAAGAGATGAGTATGACTCACCCCCCACTAGGGAGATGCTGGTGTGTGTGGAGAGGCTGACACATCACCAATGACACGACGGCCGAGTGGGTTCTGTAAATCTAGAATTTTTCTTTTTTTTTTTCTCTTGAGATGGAGTTTTGCTCTTGTTGCCCAGGCTAGAGTGCAGGGGCACGATCTTGGCTCACTGCAACCTCCGCCTCCCAGGTTCAAACAATTCTCCTACCCCAGCCTCTCAGCAGCTAGGATTACAAGCATGCACCACCATGCCCAGCTAATTTTTTCTATTTTTAGTAGAGATGGGGTTTCTCCATGTTGGTCAGGCTAGTCTCGAACTCCTGACCTTAGGTGATCTGACCAACTTGGCCTCCCAAAGTGCTGGGATAACAGGCATCCGTGCCCAAAGTCCTTTTTTTTTTTTTTTTTTTTTTTTTTTTTTTGAGATGGAGTCTTACTCTGTTGCCAGGCTGGAGTGCAGTGGCTCAATCAAGGCTCACTGCAACCTCCATCTCCTGGATTCAAGCGATTCTTCTGCCTCAGCTTCTTGAGTAGCTGTGACTACAGGTGCACACCACCACACCCAGCTAATTTTTGTATTTTTAGTAGAGACAGGGTTTCACCACGTTGGCCAGGATGGTCTCAATCTCTTGACCTCGTGATCTGCCCACCTCGGCCTCCCAAAGTATTGGGATTACATGCATGAGCCACTACTCCACGCTTTTTTTTTTTTTTTTTTTTTTTTGGAGACAGTCTCTCTCTGTTGATCAGGCTGGAGTGCAGTGGCACAATCGTGGCTCATTACCACCTCCAGCTCCCAGGTTCCAGCAATTCTCCTGCCTCAGCCTCCCAAGTAGCTGGGATTACGGGTGCCCACCACCACACCTGGCTAATTTTTGTATTTTTAGTAGAGATGGGGTTACTCCATGTTGGTCAGGCTTGTCTCGAACTCCCAACCTTAGGTGATCCGACCACCTCGGCCTCCCAAAGTGCTGGGATAACAGGCATGAGACACCGTCCCCAAACTCCTTTTCTTTTTTTTTGAGATGGAGTCTCACTCTGTTGCCAGGCTGGAGTGCAGTGGCTCAATCAAGGCTCACTGCAACCTCCGTCTCCGGGATTCAAGCGATTCTTCTGCCTCAGCTTCTTGAGTAGCTGTGACTACAGGTGCGCGCCACCACACCCAGCTCATTTTTGTATTTTTAGTAGAGACAGGGTTTCACCATGTTGGCCAGGATGGTCTTGATCTCTTGACCTCATGATCTGCCCACCTCAGCCTCCCAAAGCATTGGGATTACATGCATGATCCATTACGCCAGGCTTTTTTTTTTTTTTTTTTTTGAGACAGAGTCTCTCTCTGTTGCCCAGGATGGAGTGCAGTGGTGCAATCTCAGCTCACTACCACCTCCAGTTCCCATGTTCAAGTGATTCTCCTGCCTCAGCCTCCCAAGTAGCTGGGATTACAGGTGCCTACCACCGCACCTGGCTAATTTTTGTATTTTTAGCAGAGATGGGGTTTCGCCATGTTGGCCAGGCTGGTCTCGAACTCCTGACCTCAGGTGATCCACCCGCCTTGGTCTCCCAAAGTGCTGGGATGATAGGCATGAGCCACCTCGCCTGGCCAGAGTTCTATAGATCACTGAGGCTTGTCCAGAGCACTGAGGGGCACAGAGCAGGAGCACCTCTCCAGCCAGGGGAGACTGGTTTCACAGGGGAGCCATGTCTTTGTGGAGTGGGGAGTGGTTATGAGGGCATTCTGAGGGTTATACCTGAGGCTCCAGATAGATGAGGCCAGGTAGGGAGTATGACAGGTGCCTTGAAGGGCTCATGTTATTGTATGTACATCCCTACTTGAAATTTCATGTCTTGGCCAGGAGCGGTGGCTCATGCCTGTAATTCCAGCATTTTGAGAGGATGAGGCGGGAAGATCGCTTAAGCCCAGGAATTCGAGACCAGCCTGGGCAACATAGTGAAACCCTGTCCCTACAAAAAGGATAAAAATGGCCGGGCGCGGTGGCTCAAGCCTGTAATCCCAGCACTTTGGGAGGCTGAGACGGGCGGATCACGAGGTCAGGAGATCGAGACCATTCTAGCTAATACGGTGAAACCCCGTCTCTACTAAAAAATACAAAAAACTAGCCGGGCGAGGTGGTGGACGCCTGTAGTCCCAGCTACTCGGGAGGCTGAGGCAGCAGAATGGCGTAAACCCGGGAGGCGGAGCTTGCAGTGAGCTGAGATCCGGCCACTGCACTCCAGCCTGGCTGACAGAGCGTTACTCCGTCTCAAAAAAAAAAAAAAAAAAAAAGGTAAAAATCAGCTTGGTCTGGTAGCCAGTGCCTGTCGTCCCAGTTACTCAGGAGACTGAGGCAGGAGTATTGAGACTGGGAGGCAGAGGTTGCAGTGAGCGGAGAGTGCTCCACTGTACTCCAGCATGGGGGACAGAGTGAGACCTTGTCACCAAAAAAAAGGAAATTTCATGTCTTAAAACTTGGTCATTAATTTCACAGTGCTTTCATTGTGACATAGCAAGAAATCATTTTATTAATGAGCACTCAGATATAATTGCTGTACATTGTGAGTAGAAAGACTTCTGCAATTGAAAGTTAAGAATATGCCGGGCGCGGTGGCTCACACCTGTAATCCTAGCACTTTGGGAGGCCGAGGCAGGCGGATCATGATGTCAGGAGTTTGAGACCAGCCTGGCTCATATAGTGAAACAGTGTCTCTACTAAAAATACAAAACTTAGCTGGTGGTGGTAGTGTGTGCATGTAGTCTTGGCTACTCGGGAGGCTGAGGCAGAAGAATCGCTTGAACCCGGTGGGTGGAGGTTGCAGTGAGACAAGATCACATCACTGCACTCCAGCCTGGGCGACAGAGCGAGACTCCATCTTAAAAGAAAAGAAAGGGCCGGGCGCGGTGGCTCAAGCCTGTAATCCCANCCCGCCACCTTGCCCGGCTAGTTTTTTGTATTTTTTAGTAGAGACGGGGTTTCACCGTGTTAGCCAGGATGGTCTCGATCTTCTGACCTCGTGATCCGCCCGTCTCGGCCTCCCAAAGTGCTAGGATTACAGGCTTGAGCCACCGCGCCCGGCCGAGACTCCATCTTAAAAAAAAAGAAAGAAAGAAAGAAAAAGAAAATTAAGAATATAATTAAAATCTGCTGGGTGTGGGCATGGTGGCTCACGCCTGTAATCTCGGCACTTTGGGAGGCCAAGGTGGGTGGATCACAAGGTCAAGAGATTGAGACCATCCTGGCCAACATGGTGAAACCCTGTTTCTACTAAAAAACACAAAAATCATCTGGGTGTGGTGGCAGGCGCCTGTACTCCCAGCTACTAGGGAGGCTGAGGCAGGAGAATCTCTTGAACCCCGGAGGCGGAGATCGCGCCAATGCACTCCAGCCTGGTGACAGAGCGAGACTCCATCTCAAAAAAATAATAATAATAATTAAAATCTATGATTAACAGGGAATGTAAACATGAGTCAGATCAGCTGATTCTGTAAAACATTCTGGTGGGGTCTACATTATGTGACTGGCTTTTTTCTCTTACTTTAAATCCTGCTGGTCTGTGCAGGGGGAGCAACAGTGAACTGCCCAGCAGAGCAGGTGCTCAGTATTTCTTGGCTGAATAAATGTTGGCAGATTTTAACCATTCCCCACATCTCCTCCCTTCAAATGCTTGCAGCCTACCGAGGGAGCAGCCAGAACAGCTGGTCAGCAGGTGGAAGGGTGCGGCCCACATCCACCAGGAGGCACGGGTGGCTCAGCCTCGCCCTCAGCCATCCACAACAAAGGCTGAGCCACTGCAGAGCATGCACCACAAGCGGAAAACACTCTGGAAAGGAAAGAAGGCGCTGAAGCACACAGTTCAGAAGGGATCTATGTTAAAAGACAAAAAAGAATGCAAGCATGGGGGAGTCTGAGAGGGACTCTAGTGAGACTCTGGGAAGGCGAACCCAGTGGGCCCCGGGGAGGAAAATGCCAGCAGCACCCAGACCCCAAACTCTACCGGCCGCCTCCCAATTAGGGGGCTTTCGGAGCAGGAACCTCCAGCCTCACTTTCAGGACAATTAATTATGTATTTAGAAAGGAAGCCTATTCCTTTGTCATTTACTCCTTCCTATGCTGCTCCGATTTCCTAACCAGACACACTGTTACAATTTTAACTGTAAGAGGCGGGTGGATCACGAGGTCAGGAGATCGAGACCATCCTGGCTAACACGGTGAAACCCCGTCTCTACTAAAAATACAAAAAAAAACTAGCCGGGCGTGGTGGCGGGCGCCTGTAGTCCCAGCTACTCGGAGGCTGAGGCGGGAGAATAGCGTGAACCCGGGAGGCGGAGCTTGCAGTGAGCCGAGATCGCGCCACTGCACTCCAGCCTGGGCGACAGAGCGAGACTCCGTCTCAAAAAAAAAAAAAAAAATGTCAGCAGAATAGAGCTATTTTTGTTTCTGTTTTTGTTTGTTTGTTTGTGTTTTCAGATGGAGTCTTGCTCTGTTGCCCAGGCTGGAGTGCAGTGGTGCGATCTTGGCTCACTGAAACCTCTGCCTCCTGGGGTCAAGCCATTCTCCTACCTCAGTCTCCTTAGTAGATGGGGTTACAGGCATGCGCCACCATGGCCCAGCTAATTTTTGTATTTTTAGTAGAGACGGGGTTTCACCATGCTGGCCAGGCTATTCTTGAACTCCTGACCTCGTGATCCACCCGCCTTGACCTCCCAAAGTGCTGGGATTACAGGCGTGAGCCACTGCACCCAGCCTTGTTTCTGTTTTTTGTTTGTTTGTTTTTTTTTAAAGAAAAAACAATGCCGGTAGCAAAAATACGAATAAAAATAAATCAGCAAACAGAAAACTGTCATACAATCTGCCAGGAGTTGCTTGGTTTCCCTGTTAATCAGAAGTGTAAAATACTCCTTGCAAATGTACAGAACAAAGGGCCTTCTGTGGCTCACTCCTCTGCTGGGGGTGGAAGCCTCAGCGTGTGCCTGAGGCACAAAGGCTTGGAAGCAGCCACTTCCTCCCGCTGGAAGCGGACTAAAGGGTTTGTCAGAAAACAGCTCTCAAGCTTTGTCCTCTTAGCCGCAAAAGATCGAAGCAGGGTAGCACTGCTGCCCCAAGGCAAGGCTTCTCTGCAGCCCTGATGTAATTCTGTTTCTTTAAAGAGCAGCATGAGTGTGGGCAGGCCTGGGTCCTCCACCTGCAGTTCCCAAAGATGCTCCCCACATGGCGGCCTTCTGCTGGGGAGGTTTTTTTTGAAGGCGTTCCTATTAATCATTATAAATCCAGCATTTGTGCAGAGCAAATGCCGTACCTGACGCCAATTGGAGCCCTGCTGGGGGCTCTGCCAGAGCTACAGGATGGCATCAAGGGAGCTGCGGCTTGCAGGCAGGTGCAGCTTCCTGTACATTATTAGGATTAAATAAAAACAAGGAAGGCCAGGAGCAGTGGCTCAAGCCTGTAATCCCAGCAGTTTGGGAGGCCGAGGTGGGCAGATCACCTGAGGTCAGGAGTTCAAGACCAGCCTGGCCAACATGGTGACACCCCGTCTCTACTAAAAATACAAAAATTAGCCGAGCGTGGTGGTGCGTGCCTGTAATCCCACTATTCTGGAGGTTGAGGCAGGAGAATCGCTTGAACCCGGGAGGTGAAGGCTGCAGTGAGCAGAGATCATGCCACTGCACTCCAGCCTGGGCGACAGAGCGAGAGTCCGTGTCAAAACAAAACAAAAAGAAGAAAAGGCTTTAGATGTCCTGTTTTCACTGACCTGAGATAGCCCTTGTGAGTCCTGCTGAACTTCTGATAGCCACATCCGGTTCCTTTTTTTGGGTGAATATGAGCAGGTAAAAAATCAGTGCCTACTAAACACCACCCAACACACAAAGTGGGGGAAAGAGACTCAATTTTATTCTGCTTTTAAACTTCAAATTAACATATTTAAAATATTTGGAATTTTAACAAACATGCATTTTGTGGGAAAAGTGGTATAAAACACATCACTGGGCCAGTCACGCCTGTAATCACAACACTTTGGGAGGCCGAGGCGGGCAGATCGTGAGGTCAAGAGATCAAGACCATCCTGGTCAACATGGTGAAACTCTGTCACTACTAAAAATACAAAAATTAGCTGGGTGTGTTGGTGCATGCCTGTAATCCCAGCCACTTGGGAGGCTGAGACAGGAGAATCGCTTGCACCTGGGAGGCAGAGGTTGCAGTGAGCCGAGATAGTGCCACTGCACTCCAGCCTGGGCGAATGAGGAAGACACCATCTCAAAACACAAAAACAAAAACAAACAACAAACAAAAAACCCACATCACTGAGATAAGCTTTATTTTGTAAATATTTAAAAGCCTACAGAAATACTGTATTTGAATATGGCTGTTACAATTATATTTAACCTAATTAAAAAAAAAACTTGAGCATACAAATTTTGGGGTTAATCTTTTTTTTTTTTTTTTTTTTGGAGAGAGAGTGTCGCTTGTCACCCAGGCTGGAGTGCAGTGGCACAATCTCGGCTCACTGCAACCTCCACCTCCCGGGTTCAAGCAATTCTCCTGCCTCAGCCTCCTGAGTAGCTGGGATTACAGGCGCCTGCCACAATACCTGGCTAATTTTTGTATTTTTAGTAGAGACGGGGTTTCACCATATTGGCCAGGCTGGTCTCGAACTCCTGACCTCAGGTGATCTGCCTGCCTTGGCCTCCCAAAGTGCTGGGATTACAGGCATGAGCCACCACACCTGGCTGGATAATCGTTTTATTTATTTATTTATTTATTTATTTATTTATTTATTTATTTATTTTTTGAGACGGAGTCTCGCTCTGTCGCCCCGGATGGAGTGCAGTGGTGCGATCTCAGCTCACTGCAAGCTTTGCCTCCCAGGTTTATGCCATTCTCCTGCCTCAGCCTCCCGAGTAGTTGGGACTACAGGCACCCACCACCACGCCTGGCTAATTTTTTTGCATTTTTAGTAGAAATGGGGTTTCACCATGTTAGCCAGGATGGTCTTGATCTCCTGACCTCATGATCTGCCTTGGCCTCCCAAAGTGCTGGGATTACAGGCGTGAGCCACTGCACCCAGCAGGCTTTTTTTTTTTTTAAGATGGAGTCTTGCTCTGTCGCCAAGACTGGAGTGCAGTGGTGTGATCTCAGCTCCCTGCAACCTCTGCCTCCCAGGTTCAAGCGATTCTCCTGGCTCAGCCTCCCGAGTAGCTGAGACTACAGGCGTGCGCCAACATGCCCAGCTAATTTTTGTATTTTTAGTAGAGATGGGGTTTCACCGTGTTGGCCAGGATGGTCTTAATCTCTTGACCTCGTGATCCACCAGCCAGTGCTGAGATTACAGGCATGAGCCACTGCGCCAGGCCAGTCTTTTTTTTTTT